>NC_067399.1:81505443-81765443 GCF_016432865.1 Antechinus flavipes
CTTTTTTTGGGAAACATAAAGAGACCAATGGCATTTCTCAAAAAGAAGAGTCATTTGAGGAACCTCAAGATAACATCAAATTAAATACTCAAGATAAAATTCAAGATTCATTAGACTCAAGTGGCAATCGGGGGGGAAATGCACTTCATTCCTCTCAAGCTACAAAGAACAAAGGTCACCATTCAAGTGTGATTAATAAATTCATATCCAAAAGTACACTGTCCTCTTTGTTCAAGAAAAAGGAAAAGAGAAGTGGCAACTTGAAAAATCAAAGTACTTCAGTATCCCATGGTGATGATGAAGTAAATCCAACATCTTCTAGGAACAGGTTACCACAAAGCTTCACTCGCCTTCCAAGAGGGGAAACTCATCTCAGTCTGCATATGCTGGGTGACTTGATTATATTTAACCAATTTCTCCACCAGGCAAATTTTAGATAGGTTCAAGGAATTCATATTTAACTTCCCTCTACAATTAATCCACAAATAATTTAAGCACAGGCAGGTTTGACTACACTCTCAGAATAAGGACCTATTCATTCAGTCAGTCTAAAGCAGGGTCAAAAGCCATATTATTTCCTTTAGATCATTTCTAGAGTCAATTTAGAAACTATTCATCCCAAAAGTTTTTTGAATCAATTGTATTATTCCTTTTCTAAAGATAAAATCTTTAAATTGGTCTAGGTAAAAGAACAATTCTGTTTGATTCTATATCCCTTAATTCTTTTTTCCTTTACATTTTGCCCACTGGGGTAGTAGTATTGGTGGTAGTGATGATGGAGTGGCAGTTAAATTTATGAGTAAATTTAGAGGCAACTAAGTGGTGCATTAGATAGAGCACTGGATCTGGAATCAGAAAGGTCTAGGTTCAAATGTAAGCTAGGATATTTTCTATCTGTGTGGCTGTGGGCAAATCGCTTAAGTTGTTTGCCTCAGTTTATGTAAAATGGGGATAATAGCACATAGTTGGTTTGAGGATCAAATGAGATGAAAATTGTAAAGCACTTGGCACGATGTAAGCTCATAGTGAGTGTTACATAAATGTTATCTATTATTAGCATGAAACGTATATCTATATTTAATTCACCTACTACTCATTTTCTTTCATATCATTTAGTAGTAATTGATGCCTACTCAATTCTGTAAATTCCCATCAAGCATTTATTAATGGCTTCCTAGGTGCCAGATACCATGTTGACAATACAAAAGCAAAACTGAAAAGGTACCTGCCATGAAGGAGTTTTTATTTTAGTGCCATTTTTAATGTCACACTGTCTTTTTATCAAGAAGATTTTCTAAAACAAGTATCTCAAGTGAACAAAAGTAACCCAATCCACTTTATATGCTATAGACAATTTAAGAAAACAGATCCATTTTTAACAAACTAGTGTTTTAAAGTGGTGTACATAGATATGATTACCTTGGTTTTGGATAATCTGGAAAAGCATTCCTCTTAGTTAACTCTCTTCCTACTTTCTTAGGATGATATACTGGAAAGGAAGTCGTACTTGTATGCACCAAGTCTTTGCACAGAACTGTGCAGTCAGTTTCAGTGGGTAAAGAATACTCTCCAATAATTTTTTAAGAACTAGAAATTATATAGAATCACGCCATTTGCAATCAATAAAAAAAATTAGAACTATTCCCTCAATCACATTCCATGAATGAAAAAAAAATATGCATTAGCAGCTATGAAGATACAGATTTACTTAAATTTTAGCTTTTACTAATGGAAGACAATAGATATTATTTGATACTACTTATCAGATTATAAGAGTGGGTCAAGATATTACTCCCATTTATTTCCATGTTCATTTTTCTCTATTTAGCATATTATGCAATTAAATAGACCGTGATGATTTTTTTTTCCAGTCTGCTTTATATGGAACAATAGAACAATTCAAAAGCCAAGGTCACTATGACCAGAAATACTTGTTCAGCACCAGTGTTAGAAAATAATTGGAAGAGATTTTGAATAGGCTATTTGCCTTATTAAATGAGTTTTATTTGTGTGTGCTTGTGTGTGCCTGGTGGTAATAATCACCATTTTGCCTCTGTGAACAATTCCTTTCCTTTAGCCAAATGGCATCAGTTTCATATCTGTTTAATTGTTCTAAGCAAGCTTTCAAACTCTGCCCCAAGTTCTGCTCTCTTTTCATTCTATGCCATCTCATTTGGTAGTCTCATCAGCTTCTATCCCTAGAATGTTACCTCTAATCCACAACTATTTTCTGAGTTGATCATCATCAACTGTCAATGATCCCATTAAGGAAAACACCTTTCTGTGAAGAAGTGATTCCCTAGTCCCCTCCTGCCTCTCCACTCAAAAATAAATAAATAAATAAATCAAGAACAACATATAGACAAATTTGAATGCTGTGAGAAAGAGGCAAAATATGTATGTAAATGTGCTATTTTAATGTTAGTAAATCATTAAGCCCAAGAGAAAACAGATGGCTCCATCTCTGTTTGCTGTTAGAAAAACCATATGGGAATGTTTCTTTCTCTTAGAGCAACATTTTGGTATGTACTTACAAGTATGGGGGATTCTAAATTTTTTTTGGACTTATCTGGATAGACTTTAATTTTGTATTTACATTGAGAAAATTAGAGACATAGAGAATGTTGGACTTGGATTCAAAGGACTTAAGGCCAAACCCTTGGTCTGGCAATTACTAGCTTTAAGAGTCTGGGTAAATTATTACTTTGCTAGAAAATGGGGAGAATATTTTTGTCCTCACCAACCCCAGGGTTATTGTGAAGAAAGGAATTTATAAATGGTTTGAATGCTACAGAAATAAGAGCTGTTGTTATTGAAGGCTAGTGTGGTTGGTATAACTTAAATGCACGAAAGTGAGCATTGGACACAGAGTAGGCACTTAAAAAATGCTTACTGAATTGAATTGAATTTCACATAGCACATTCCTCTTAGATAATTGTCCTTCCCCCCCTTTTTTAGGATTCATACTAGAAAATATCCTTAGTTCTCAATTGAACTCTGACATTAATTCATGTTAATTAAGCTCATGAGCATCACTTACCTTCTTGGACCTCAAATTTCCTTACCTGTTGAATGGAAATAGTAATATTTCATGCTTCCCATCTCATAAGGTGGCTTAGAGGAAAGAGTTTTATCAACTTTAAAGTGTTATAAAGATTAGTTATTTTAAACAAACCATGGTCATTTTGTTCATTCTAAAGGGAGAAAAGAAATGGAAGAAAGAAGGAAGGAAAGAGTGGTACAGAGTTTGACTAAATATTGCCCCAGGATATCACAGTGATCTTGGCTCCTTTGTTCCCTACTATACTTTGTGCACAAACCTGAGAAGATTATAAGCAGTAAACACAAAGTCATGATTTTTATAGAGTGCTATGATAAAAAGTTGTGGCGTTTTTGACACCTCAAATATTATTGAAAGAAAAAAATGTCATGTGCTTGATTTTATTACAATTGAATATTGATATTTATCATGGTGCATTTGAGGTCTAACTTTTGATCCAATAAACATTTGTTAAGTATCTAATGTGTGTTAAGTAAGCTGTAGGATTTCAAAGAAAGAAATTTAACAATCTGCCCCTTCATGAAAAATGACATAGTTGTTAGTTACACTGAAGAATGTATACTCTGTAATGTGAGGAGCCACGTATAGTATCCATAATACTTTTAAGTGTTTTAAGTTTGAAGCCTTGCTATTAGAACAGGCAAAGGAGAATCACTGTGATTTATTATAGCAACAAAAAGGGTGAGATATGGAATCCAGCAACCAAAGTAGTTTGGTTAACATGAATATAAGGCCATTTTAGAAATAGCTATCCATTTATACTTGAAGGTTTTTCTGAAGTAGTTCAGATGTATCCAAAAGAAGGGACAAATGTAGCTTAACTGTTGAAAGAGAAATGAAGAAAAGGTCACAGAGCACAAATAACATATGTCCTTTGAGGAAGCTTTGAAGAAACAGCTAAAGCCAGAGTTGTGAGCAAAATCTAGCTGACTGCTGCATCACTGAGAGCTTTTTATTGTGCTAGTATGTCCCTAATTACTGATAAGACCTTTTTCGCTTCACTATAGCTTGACTTTTTCTTAATATTTGACGCTATGATCACCTCCTCTGGGATCTTATTTTTTCCTCCCTTGGTCTTTGTGCCATGATTCTTCTGACCTGTCTGGCTGCTCCTCAGATTCCTTTGCTGAATCTTCATTCAGCCCACAATCACTATCTGACTATCCTCCAGGACTCTGTCCCAAGCCCTGATCTTTTCACTCTATGCCATTTCATTTGTTGGTCTCATAAATTCTTAGAATTTTATCTCTAAACCACATCTATTTTTTGAGTTGATAATCATCAACTACCAATAACCCCATTCCATCCTATCTTTTTAAGCAGATATATCCCCACCTATTATCCTTTTCTTATTCTTCAATGTTTCAATTTAAAATAGGTGCTTCTCTTCTTAATTTTCTAAAGTTTATCTTCTGATCTCATCATTCAACTGAAATTGCTTTCCATAAAGCTATCAGTGGTCTGTTAAATATTAAATCTTTTTTAGTCCTTATCCTTGGCTTTTCTATAGCCTTAGACACTGCTCATTATCCTCTTCTCTCTAGGTTTTTATGACACTGCTTTCTCCATTTTGTCCACTTGTCTGACTGTTTCTCTTACTTTGCTGAATCTCCATCCAGTTTACATATTTTAACCCTGGCTATTGCCTAGAGCTTTGTTATGTGCTTTTTCTTCTCCCCCTTTTTTCTCTTCTTCTCTCTTTTTCTTTCATATCTTCTGCTCTCTTCTTCCCTCTTCTCTTCATTCTTTTATATTTCTTCTTCTATTATATTTTTTCACTTGATGATCTGATCAGCTCACATGGATTTAATTGTCATCTTTATATTGATGATTTTCAAATCTATCTAGGCCTAATCTCTTTGCTAATTATCAGTCTTACAGCTTTAAATGCTATTGGATATTTTAAAGTGAATGTCTTGTAGACATCTTAAAATCAGCATGTCACAAAGCAAACTCATTATTTTTCCCTCCAAATCCACTACTTTTCTATAACTACCATTTTGTTGTAAAAGGTACCTCTGTGGTCCATTTCCCAGGCTCTCACCTTAGGAATCATTCTTTTCTCCTGCCTTATTTTCTCTGCGCATGTCTAATCTGTTACTAAGGCTTGGCAATTGTATCTTCATAACATCTCTTGTGTAGGCTAGCCTCATATATAGTCTTTTAATTAAAGAACAAAGATATGAGCACCAATACTGATATTATAAAAGGACAATATCATTGATTATATTGGCATTGTTTATGCCATATGTTCTACATGACAAATATACATGTATAGATTAAACCAGATTAGATCTGTTTGAAATGGGAACCAGATTAATCTCATTTGAAATAGATTGAACTATATTGAAATGTATTTGGATCAGTTTGAACTGGAGGGAACTTATTTGAACCAGATTAAACTGATTTAGATCATTTTGGATTGAATTAAACCAGATTGAAATTAGACTGGAATAAAGCAGATTAGATTGAATTGAATTGGATTAAACTAGATTGAGCCAGATTGGACTGGACTGGATAGGATTAGATTAGATTGACTCTGATGGTACTGTATTGGATCAGACTGAATGGAATTAGAATGGATTGAATTGGACCATACTGACTAGGTTAACCCTAACTGGACTAGATTGGACCAGTTTTGTCCAGATTGGATCAGACTAGATAAAACTGGACCAGATTAGATAACGCTAGACTAGATTATAGACACTGGGCTAGACTATAATAGACTGGACTAGACTGGATTGGCCTAACATGGACCAGGTTGGAGTAAACTGAGCCAGAATAAGCTGGACCTAACAGCATTAAACTATATTCTACTGTATTGGACTAGCTCTAAGTGTACTGGATGAGTTTGGACTGGATTAGATTGTATTAAATTCTTACTGGTTTGGATTGTTAAATACACATATATGTGGGTATTATAAAACAGATGTCTTATATAGTAACATTTATGATCATATATACAACATATCCATATAATGTAATATATATTTAACATATGATATATAACAGCCTGAATACTGCACATTTCCCATGTGTAATAACTGACATATAAAACATGTGCAATGTATCATTTATTGCACATTGTAATATGTTATATTTAATACATGGATTTTATACACACACACATATGTAAACAATATATTTGACAAGTTGGTTCACCTGAGAGTCCCCTTGAAACAGAAACTTTAGAAGGATTTCTTGTCATAAGCCCCAGCCAGTGTATCAGTGTCAACACTGACAATCCATGCCTATACCTATATATATGCATGTGTGATATATATAATATATATACTATGTACACACAAATATATTTAAAGTATATAGCCCATTTTAACCTAAGTAATATTTATTAATCTATAAAACATATAGCCTGAGTAATATATAAACAATTAACAACAGATGCACTGCACATGGGCAATATAGGTATACTTAATATATAAACAATATATGTGAACATATGGCTCACTTGGGAGCCCTTTTAAAATGCCAGCTTTAGAAGTTCTTTATATTGAACTTCAGTTCTACAGCTTTCCAATCAGAGGGTCAGAATGTATGGGTGAGGTGTGAGTACCAGTGCTGATATATATCTATAGCTATATCATCCACATACCTGTATCCATGTCGGTATCTACATGAAGAATGTGCTTATATGATGCAAAACTTCATAAATGGCATTTGTTAGGTTTATACAGCACATATATTTATCACATATAATGCATTATCTAGAATTAAATTAAATATTATTAACATAGATGGTGTGTCCTATAAAAGTATAGTATCCTTTATTACATGTGAGCAACATACATATTATACATGAGTGATATATAAACAATACATAAGAAATTATTGCCATGGGAGCCTTCTTAAAATGGAGATTTTAGAAGGATTTCTTTACTACACATCCCAACACTCTAGTCACAGGAATAGACAGAACTGAGAGTACTGACAAAGGATAAATACCAATGCTGACATCTATGTCTATACCTGCTGTGAAAATCATCTCTCTTCATTGGGCTTCATGCCTAGCTTTCTGCAGCTTTGTTTTTCTTTTGCCTCCACTGCTTTCCACTGGTTTTGTGAGAAGATATTGTTCAATCTACTCATTCTGTCATCCTCCTTTCTAATTAATCTTCTTCCATTCTATGATAGGTTAGATGATCCCATTCACATTCATAGTCACTGTCATTAACTATGTCTTTCCCTTCAGTTTCTTGTCTTACACTTTTATCTCTCTCTGCTCCATGACATCTCTTACAAAGAAGAGGAGGTTGGTGCTTCTTGTAGTCTACTTTTCCATCCTGGTCCCTTTCCCCTTCTTCTCAGTCACACTTCCAATTACAGTTTCTTTTGTAATTTTCTTTTAATTCCTTTTAAATTCCTCTTCACAATCTGTCTTCTAATGTTAGAGTTTATCTTATAATTAATCTGACTATACTCTCCCATTTTTTCCCATCTCTCTCCTCTTCCTGGTATCTCATGTTTTTTTCTGTTGTATATATTTCTACACCAGATTCTGCATTCATGTGTTTGTACCACCATCTTCACACAGGAGAGGCTCATTGCAAGAAGCATGAAGGTGACAAATTTGGGGGGCTATAGAACTCACAAAGACTATCTATAAAAGCAGGGCTTCTTAAACTTTTACAACTCATGACCCATTTTTACCCAACCTCAGGTATCTAAGTATCTAAAACAGGTATACAAATCAAACATTTACTGATAACAAAGTATAATTTTGTAGTCCTCACATTCAGTTATCAGAGCCCATATAGAGTCCCCATGCACAGTTAAGAAGCTTTGTATTAAAGCATAGAGGTAATGAATGCTTTTGGCTGCAAAAAAATCATGACACTATTAATGTACAGAAGGGTTTTGAACTATCATTGGACACTAGTGAAATAAAAGATCTCTCTAAGTATTGCCTGTGATTCTTCTCAGGTAACAAAGTAGGGCAATGAATAGAACACTAGTGCCCTGGATTCAGGAAGAGCTGACTTTAAATCTTGCTTCACACAATAGCTGTATAACCCCAAGCAAGTCACTTAACCTCAGTGCTTTAGTCCCTCATCTGTGAAATGGGATTGAGAAGAAAATGGCAAACCACTCTAGTGTCTTTGCTAAAGAAAACCCCAAGTGGGATCACAGAAAATTGGACACAACTGAAACAACTCAACAATAAATGACTCTTAAGAAATCTGAATACTTAAATACATTTGTTCTCAAAAATTATTAAATACATTAGCATTAGGAGATTTTATATTGCTGCATATGAATGAACAGTATTGAATTATGTGGTGATATACCATAAATTCACGATTAGAACCAGCAAAGCCAACATTTTTGAGTTGTGAGCGAATGAGAATGAAACTGTCATTGTAGACATTGAATACCATAACATTAATTGTTATGAATTAAGCAGAATTTGGGAAATTATCACAAAACGTTTAATAATAAGGGGCATTTATTCAGTTTCTGCTATGTCTTTATCTCTCCATTATACCTTTATCATTAGCCTTTAATTATCTGAAACAACTTTTAGAAGCTTTAATGCTTGTTTCTGAAATTTTAGGTATGTTACAGCTCAGAGCGACACTGAAAAGGGGCATTTATTTGGCCATAAGGCAAGTAAAAAAACAAGACGATTGAGCTTACCTATTCTTATTGAGATGGTTGATGACTTACATTTAAAAAGTGATTCTGATAAGCAGAAAGGTTTCGAACTCCTGTGCAACCATAAAAATAAGGTAAGGGAAATATTATGAAATAACTCTTATTAATTAAAGTATCTTATCAATTAAATCTCCTCAATAAAATCCTAGTATTATACCTTATTGTGGTCTGGAGGGCATAGTAAATAAATGCATAGGAAGAAGCAGGTAATTTACACACACCAGCACCCTCCTCCTCAAATTTTGAGAGACTTAAGTGTTTCTGTAGCATAGCAAAAGAAGCAAAATAGTACAGTGGGAGGACCACTGGATTTTAAATCAAAAGACATGAGCTCCAAAGCTAGATCTGGCATTTACTACCAGAATAACTTTGGACATGTTTACTCCCTTCCCCTGACCTCAATTTTCTCTTCTGTGAAATGAACTTTGAAGACCCGTTTATCACTAATCTATGATCCTAATGTTTAAATAGTTTTAAGACCATAGGATGATAGGCAATCATATGAAAACTAATGGCCTTAATTACCAGTCTTACTTGGGCATACATTGACATTCACATTGGTGATGGTCATCTGTAATACTATTCTTAAATAGCTACATTCAGACAGAATATTTACATTTTAGACAAATCAATTATCTAATCTAATGTGCAAACTTTCTCTCTATTTTTTTTAGTATAAAGATGAAACTGAGTTTATGTGGAGATTAGTTAGAGCTTATGGAGATATGTGTGAACTATCCACAAATATGGGAGAAAAGAAAAAATATGCTTCTGATGGTAGGTAGTGAGTTTTTTAAGTTGATTGCCTTGTTAAAACTTAAGACATGTACCAAAATCCTTAAAGATTCTGAAAAGTAGATGAAAAGATTTCATCTATAAATTTCTTAGTTGGAATCCTTTTAAAATTTTATTTTACTTAATTAGGATAGATACAGTCAAGCTATGTATTATTGGCCATTAAAATTAGACTAATAAACATGTATCTACTAATATCTAGCTGTACAACTGTGGAAAATTTATTTCAGCTTTTTTTTAATATGGAAAATTAGTCATTTGAAGCAAATAATCTCAAAGGTCCCTTCAAAGTTTAAAATTCTAGATTTGAATTGCCCATGAATCTGCCATTAAATTTTTAGAAAGCTCAGTGGTGGAGATTCATCAGCTTCTCTTGATAAACTCTCTTAATATTAATAACTCCTCTTTGAAATTTAAAAAAGGTCTGCCTTATGTCAAATTATAGAAGTCCAGAGTTGAGAGAGGGGCCTTACAAGCCATCTAGTCCAAATTATACCTGAATAATTATATTCCTACAATATATACCACACATAGCTATCTGATCTCTCTTGAAGACTTCCCTGAAGTCAGATCTCCCTCCATCTTAATATATCCTATTTTTTTTTCTGTTTTATTTTGTTTTTTATAAATAGCTCTAATTTGTTAGAAAGGTGGGAGAGTTTTTTCCCCTCATATTAAACCTAAATCTACCTCTTTACTTCTATCATTGCTACTCTTATTTCTGATCTCTAAAAACAAACAGAACAAATATAATCTCTTTTACACATAATGGTCATTCAGATACTTAAAGATAGAAATTGTGTACTACATAACTCTTCTGTTCTTCAGACTTAATGTTCCCAAATATTTTCAGTGTAATGTAAACCTGTTTCTTCTTGTTTTGCCTTCTATGAAAATAAACATTTTTCATACTAATTTTCCCATTCTTAAGGATAGTTTTAATGTTGTCTTGCAGTAGTGGTGGTAGCGGTAGCAGCAGCAGCAATAATAGTAGTTGTTGTTGGTGATGATTATGGTGGTGTTATTGTTGTTACTGCTGCTGCTGCAGTGTCCATTCCCAAATAGAATAAGTATTGTGAAAGTGAATATTGTTTTTCATTCATTTTTGCATCCCTAGCATTTAATATAGTATCTTGCAAACAAAGAACATCATAAGGTCTTGTAAATTGATAAGAAGATGACCATAATACTCTGCACTAGTAGGCATTGAATACATTGTTGTTAATTGACTGAATATACAAGTGCTTTATAAATCCAAAAGACGAGATATCTTGAGTCCAGGTCTCCAGACCATTCAAGGTTGGAAAACCCAAATGAATTACAATTTCAGTCCACCTTATTAAACAAGTTGTTGTCTATAAAACTGTGAAATGCATAAAATTAATTCTGATCATTGCCACTTCGAAGTTTATCACCCTTACATAGAGAAGTTTGAGTGATATAAAGCAGTCCCCAATAAAAAGGCCAAAAGAAATGTGAAAACAAAACAAAATACTTGACCTCTGTCAATGAAAGAAACTTAGCAACTAAAGGTAACATTGATTTAAAAATATAAAATCATTTGCAAAAAAAGATGTCTTATCAGATTGCCTCTTAGAGCAGAAAAAAAGTAATAGAGCATCTTTGAAGATTTTTCTTCAAACAGGTATAACTGATCAATACTTGAACAGAAATCTAGCTTAGAGCATAACAAGTTGTTAGCCAGCTTTTGTCCAAAGACCTTCATTATGGAGCAAAGCACCTCCTTTTTAGACAACCCTATTAAGAAGTTTTTCCTCACATCAAACCTAAATTCATCTCTTTGCAATTCTCATTTACCTCTCTTATGTTTTGCCCTCTGGGAACAAACAGAACAGGTTTAATTCCCATTCTGTATGAAACATCATATCTTTCCGAAGCCTTCTCTTATCTACCATATATTCCTGCAATTTATGTTCACTTAGCATAATCTTGAAATTCTTCCCTTCACAGGGGGAAAAATTCTGAATAAAAAAAAGTATATTTATTTTACAGGAAAAGACCTAGGTGAAAGAGCAGTTTCTCAGGCTCCTAAGAATGGGTACTGTCACCTGTGGTAAGTAAAAACTTTTTTTTGTTTCTTCT
Source organism: Antechinus flavipes (assembly GCF_016432865.1). Taxonomy (NCBI): domain Eukaryota; kingdom Metazoa; phylum Chordata; class Mammalia; order Dasyuromorphia; family Dasyuridae; genus Antechinus; species Antechinus flavipes. Next base: position 81,517,076 of record NC_067399.1, read on the forward strand.
AAAGTCTCCTTTAGAAATTACAGCTGAAATTCTTTTGACCCTAGTTAATACAGATCTTTACATTCATTTGACATATACATAGCATATGACAATATTTAGCTTTACATGCCTCTTTATGTCATCTCTGACTTTGATTATCCAGCTAAATTAGGCTATTTATTGAAGTTGTTGTTAGAGAGGTATCATAGTTTAAATCTTGAAATAGAATTTTGACCATAAAATGTGAGAGTTGAAAAAGATACCTTAGGAATTAATCTATTTCAGTCCCTTCATGAATCTGGGAAATAAAGAGCATAAATAACTTTCCTAAACTTTTATTGCTAGTTCGTGGCCTAGCCCAGTACTTGGAACCAAGACACTTTGTTCCACTGTTAACACTCTGCTTCCAATACACAGTAACTAAATGCAGCATGTCACTTTTAGTTCAACTTAATGGTATTTTCATGAAGATGAAAATATTTTGTTAAACATGGAAATGTTAAAATCTCCAAAATGTTCCATATATCTATTTAATGAAAAATAAATCTGTTTAGTGACAAAGAATTTGAGTTTTGCTATGTTTTTGACTAAATATAGTTAAAGCTATTTTATATATATATTCCTGTCATTTTGAAATACATACACACACACGAGACTTTGACAATAATAACACCAGTAAAATATAGATATAAAATTTTGAGTTCCTTATTCAAGAATATATATTAAGTAGAAAACTGAATCCTGATATGAGCCAAAGATCCTTATGACAAATAAAACAAGGTTTCTTCCTATTATAATTTTAAGACCCCTAAAATGATTCTCTTTTATTTTTTCAAAGATTATTTCTAATTATAGTACATATTGTTTTAAAATACTTTTAAGTTGTTCAGAGTAGTTTCTGGAATTTTATGTCATGCTGGGAAAAACTTAGAAAATACAAATCACATAGGGAAATCAAAAGAGGGTCCTGAATCATAGCACTTACTGAGAGAGAAAGTGATGGTGACATTGGAAAATTTTGTTCATATACACGTAGTTTAATGTGGTTGTTGTTTTGTTTTTTTTTCATAACAGATATTCTCTGGTTTTTTTAGCTTATGGGCTTTAGGTGAGAAAGAAACTGCTATAGTACCAAGATTTACCAGGATAGGTTATAAAAAGAGATCAAATGTAGTAGAATATGATATTTTCTGTGTTGTTTTATGAAGAATTATTCTATTTAAGAGAAACTGTTAATATGTTAATTACAAAATAATTCAAACTGCCTTATGGGTATATTTTGTCTGAAATACAGTGTTGCTGGGGAAACAGCACCCTCTAGTACCTCAAATTGCAAGCCACTTTGTATTGGTGAACATAGATAAAATCTTTTTGTGTTTAACTAAGCATTGCATTGAAACTGTCAGGCCAACTCCTGAGCAAAGGTCATTTTAAAGATCGTGCTTAAAAAATGGGATGAGAAAAACCAGGACAGAGATTAACTAGGGTCCAGCCAATCAATTTTCTCCACAGAGACAGATGATAAAACAGAAGCATAAAACCTGGTGAAAAGGCAGAAGCAATACAAATAGAATAATCTGATGTTTCTCAGAAAGCCTTCTCTGCTAAAAGCAGAGTCAAGAAAAGGGGGGTCCTCGATTAAATATCAGTTAAGATTTTATTGTGAAATACCTCAACACCCAATTCAGCTTGTCCTAAACCACTAAGATCTTTGGCAAATCCTTTCATCTTTGTGTACCACAGTAGCATGTAGACATTCTTTTCATTTTCAGATCTCTCTTCATTGTCTGAGACATGGGAATACCCAGTGAACAGAGATCCAGCTTACATTCATTTTCTGTATAAGTGTACCATCTATAGATGTGACTTTACAAGATGGCAGATAAGTTTTTTAGTGGCTAGGATAGATAAGCTTTTTTTATTCTTTTTTCTCTTTACTTTTTTACTTTTTCCTGACCTCTTATCAGTTAGTAAGCAATCAAACTGAGACCTGCTGAAGATCTTAGCTTAAAAAGGCCATGATCTCCCAATGCCTCCAGGGCATCTCCAGTTGTCCTGATCTGTATCTGCCACTGGATGCAAATGGCTCTGGAGGAGAAAGTGAGGTAGGAGACCTTGCCCAGCCTTCCCTCACGCAAATTTAATTCACTTACTTGTCATGGCCTCACATCCCTGATGCCGTTGTCCTCTTTGAGAATGAAGGACAAACAACAATAATTAAATGCCTACTACATGCAAAAAAATTGCTAGGTACCAGGGATACAAGGATAAAATTGAAACAATACTTCCCCTCATGGCTAAATGGGCAGTGAATAAATAGTGTAGGATTTAGAATTAGGAAAGATTAAATTCAAATACTACCCCAGATGATTATTAGTGATCCTGATTACTGAGTAAAAGGAATGAGCATGGTCAGCCAGAGCTACACGTTAAGAGATCTCTGTGATAACTGAGGAGGGAATGGACTGATAGGAAGAATCTTGAGACAGGAAAATGATTTAGAAAGCTATATAAATATTCCAGTGTGAGGTTATGAAAGCCTACACTGGGATGGTTGGATGAGGTCACCATAGAGATGATAATGGAATCCCTGGGTAATGATGAAATGATGAAATAGAGAAAGAGTAGAGGGCGCAGAACAATGTAATACTTACAGTTAATAGATATAACCTGAATGAAGATCTATCAGAGGAGACAGATAGAATGGACCCAAGTAGAAGGAGAAGTAGGAGAGAGTAGTATCACACAAACCTGTCAAGATGAGAGTGTCTAGGAGAAATGGGATCAAAAACAGCAAAGAAGTCAAGAAGCATAAGGACTGAGAAAAGGCTATTAAATTTGGCAGTAAGAGATCACTAGGAGGTTTAGAGAGTAGTTTCAGTTGAATGATTAAGTCAGAAGCCAAACTGCAAAGAAGTGAGGGAAAAGGTAGTGGAGTTGCTCTTATAGACAAGTTTCTCAGAGTTCAATTGTAAAAAGGAAAGAGATATAGGATGATGGCTAACAGGAATAGATTGATGGAGCCAATTTAGAAAGGAGATATTTCAGATTAGTGATAAAATAGGAATTTGAGGGCAACAATTAAAGATGTTGGGATAGATTGGGATATGCTAAGAAAATCGTGTACTTCAGTAAACAAAGGCTATCTCATTATGTGAGATAGGTGAAGGAGGAAAGAAAGGGAGAAAGAAACTGAATGACATGAAATGAGGAGGGCAACAAGAATAGGGAGTTCTTGGTGAATGGCCTTAATTTTTCAAACTTTTGCCCTGAATTATATGGTTATAATCTTGGTCTCTAAAACTTAAGAATGATGCTTTTAATAGCTATTCCCATACCAAATACCAGATGAGTCTCAAAGCTGAGTAGAATAAAAACTTTTAAACTATATGAAGCTTCCTGAAGTAATCAAAGTGATATAGAAGCAAAATGAGGTGTGTAACATCCCTATCATCCTGTATGCTACAGGAGTTGTACTATCAATGTTCTTAGTGTCAGTGTTCAAATATGAGCTTATATCCTAATGCTTTCATTAATCTATAAAAAGTTATTTTATCTCCCTATATTCCATAGAGCTTTAAATGAAAAAGTATAATAAAAAGATAGTCACTTGACCAAGGACTGTTTTTATTTGAAGTCCCATTAGACAAGCTGGAAAGAATTGACTTTTTTCTAAAATAATAGCTGGCATTGACATAAAGCTTAAAGAGTTAAGTGTTTATCATTTATTTCAAGGACTGTTCACAGTTAATTCAAAGAAAACAATACTGTTTCACTTAGTCATTATTTCTGATTCTCAGTTGAACCACTAGATGGGGGTATAAGACTATAGGGCAGGAGTTTCTGATGTGATTAATTCTCAAATGATGATACAATTTACATGTGAAACTTTATTCTTCGTGGTCCATCCCAGCAGTCTGTACACACTAACAACGTAAACAAAAGCAATAATACTAATTAATTATAATGATAAAAATAGTCATAGAATCCTTGAATTTCAGAGTTAGAAAGGCTCTCCAAAGTCATCCATTGGAGTCCCCTTTACAGCATCCCTCACAGGTAATAATCCAGACTCTGAATTTTTTCAATGATTGGATGTTCAGTATCTCATAAAGTAACCAAGTAACCTTTTCATTTTAGATAGATATGATAATTTAGTAAAATTTCCCTAATATATAAAATCTGCCTCTCATTGGTTCTATTTCTATCCTTCAGAGCTGTACAGAATAAATCTTTCATCCTTAGGGCATTTCTTCATGTAATCTTCCATTGAGTTTTACCTCGTCATTTAAAGGCTATATAAAGTTGAGAGTTTAAAGAGAATTAGTAACTCTATGGCATATAAAATGTGATATATATATATATATATAAATTATAAATGGATGTAAATGTATATGATTTTATATATTTATCATGTAAACTATACATTATATGATGCATATAATATTAAAATATTTCTATTATGTTCATAATTTATAATATTTACATTATTTATCATTTATATTTATATTTCAATTTATAATTATATTTATAATATGTACTGTGATAAAATCCATTGTGTTAGGAAGTTCCTCTATGAAGGTTTCATAGCAAGACATGGATAGAAATCATATAGGATTAGGTAGTGTATATGAGGGGTATTTTGCATTATAAGGCACAGAGAGCTATTTTAAGTATAGATTACAGAGCAGAGGAAAAGCATAGTGGTCATAAATGATAAGAGTTCCAAGAGCCCAATCTTGTCAGGAGTTTTTCATTCTTCCTCATGAAGAATACAGAAATCCAGCTACAGCTGTCAATTTTCCCTTAGAGCTAATTTTAGGATTTTCTAAAGGGTCTTGAATTTTCAGCCTAGATTGAGCCATCACAACAGAACTAGAGCCGTAGAATCCTGTTATTTCATAAGTCCATAAGACCAGTTGTAAGAAGGAAGGTAAGAGTGAAAGGATCTACGTCACAGAACATGAATTACATGTGGTAAGGTTACTCCCTTCTTGTGGGAAAAAATATATCAGAGTAACCCAACGTCCACCTGAAAAAGTGGGGGTTTCTAGGCTTTAACATGTACCAGAGCATCTAGATTCCCAGTATAGTCTCAAAATAACTTTTACCACAATTGGAATGGATTTTGCCTGGGTGAGGATTTATTTAGACCTGGATTGGGGTAAAATGTATTAAGTTCTCTGAGGTCCTTGAAACCATTAAGACCTAAATCAATAATAGTACATCATGATCAGAAATTGAAGTTCAAAGTTCATGAATAAGGGCCAGGGTGTGATTATGTGAAATAGTACTAAGAAGGATGAATCAGTGACTCCATCTGTTCTTTCACATCCTATCCAGGGTGCTTTTTGGGGAAATCCTAGAATAGGCTATAATAGAGACAGGCACATAGTATATGGGCAATCAATGATACAGATGAAGAAACAAAAGATGGCATCAGGGGTTATACCTGGAGTAATTAGAAGACTGCAGGATCAATATTAGAATGAGAGAAATAAAAAAGGGGGCAAAACATGAAGATTTGCTTAATCAACATTTTTGAGAACTGGGAAGGAAGTTTGGAGTAGGGTTTGAGGAAATATTTCAAGAGACAGCATAGAAATTAGATGATAAGCAATGTCTTAGACTAGGATCAGTGCCTGTTTTCTGGGCCTTTGGATTTTTTTCTTAAAATAAAAATAATAATTTATCACTTAGTCTTACCTACTTCCTATGTCTGTCAATAAGGGCCTTTACAAATGAATGATTTTGTTGTAAATTAGCACAATTTGGCGATCTCATCAGTTCCCATGGGTTCAGTTACTATTTTTATCCATATGACTCCCAGATCCATCTTCAGGCTCTTTCCTGAACTGCAATCCAGCATTACATCCTTCCTGGATATCACAAAGTGGCTATCTCATTGATATCTCAAATTCAACATGTCCAAAACAGAACTCATTATCTTTCTCCTAAAACCTTCCTTCTTCCAAATTTACATATTACTGTCCAGGACACCCTGTTGCTCCAGGCACCCTAGTGTCTTCCTTTATGCCTTATCTTCACCAAACCTGTCATTTCTGTCTCTGCAAGATCTCCTTTCTCCAATTATTCAGCCCTTCCTTATCTGAGTTAATGGAATAGTTGTCTAAGTGTTCTCCCTGTCTCATCTCTCCTTACTTTAATCCATCAGCCATCAACATTATTTTCCTAAAATAAAGATCTGACCATTTTATCCCACTCCCCAGTAGTGTCCAGGGATAATCTATTTAGTGCTATCCAAAGCATATATTGGCTTCACTATTTGATATTTAAAATTTTTTTTAAATCTTCCTACCTTTCCACTCATTTCCAGTCTTACCCTATGCATTTTATGATAAGTTACACTGGCCTTCCTACTTGCTATTCTTCCATCTCCTCTCTCTGTACCTTTGCACTGGCTGTCTCTAGATGCCTGAAATGTTCTCCTTTTCCACCTCCTTATCTTAGTTTCTCTAACATCCTTCATAACTCAGTTTAAATATCACTTGCTGCAGGATGCCTTTTCTGGGGTCCAGCTGCTACTGCTCTTTGTCATCTAGGATTACCTTGTAGTTAATCTGTATACTAGATGTATACTGTATAATATATATTCATTTAATTCAATAAATATTAAGCCCTCTTATGTGCAGTATTTGATACAAAATAATTTGTATGCTGATATGCATATTTAAAACAGCCGTGTGCCTAATATTAAGAATATAATTCCAGAGGAACATATTGTCCAGAGAAAAATAATTATATGTGTGTATATATATACTGTTATAAAAAAGAACATTATAAGAATATAAAAGAATAAAATGTCCAGAAATGGTATTATTTATATAAAGGATATTTATTATTTTATCATTCTGTTGGGAAGTCTAATTTAAAGGTTTTTCATTTTTATTTCTCTTAAATTTGTAGGAATACCTTTTGATTACCACTGACTGAATCAATAATTTTTATTGTTTAATTTGAAACAATTTAATTTAAAATGTCACTATTTTAACTGCGGTATCTTTTTAGGTATGGTAATTTATGTGGCTTGTTTGCTGAGTGTGGGGGATTACAAAATAGAGTCAAATATGGCCATCTATTTAAGGTATCTTTTAAAATTTTTTTTAATATAAATGAAGTTGTTAAAATTAAGTTATTCAATTTTTGGATTTTCTTATCTTTTTTAACAATGAATTAAATGGCTTTGTCAGTAAAATAAGTATGATTGAAAATGAGTATGGATTCAGTTTTAAGCTAAGAGGAAGTAAACAGCAGATGAATGTTGCTTATATTATAAATTAGTGATTAAATACTAGATATAGTAATGGCAAATTAACTAACCATGTGGTCATAGGTATGTGAGATCAAATAACAATCTTGTAGATAAGTAGAAAAAAAATCTATCAATATCTTTTTTTGAAAATTTATCTATCTCCAAGTTGAAGTAAATATATTTTTTATTTTTTATATTTTTTCATTTTAGTTTTACATTCATAACGTATGACCACATATATATATATAAAATTAAAACTTTATTGTGCTAAAACTTTTACATTTTGGTAATATTATTTATTAATCCTTTTCAGTCACGTCTGACTCTCTGTGATCCTATTTAGGGTTCTCTTGGCAAAGATACTAGAGTGGTTTGTCATTTCCTTTTCCAGCTCATTTTACAGATGAAGAAACTGTGGCAAATAGGGTTAAATGACTTGCCCATCATCACCCACCTAGTAAATGTCAGCATTTGAACTTAGATCTTCCTAACTTTAAGCTCAATGTTCTATCCACTGTGCTACCTCGCTGCCCCAATACAGATGTCATTTGACGAAAATGAAATCCAAAATTCAGTACTATCTACCTATGCACAGGAAAAATAACAACTATCCTTACATCTGCTATTTTATATTCCTTTTAAAATCAGATGTTCAAGTTTTGTACATATTTTTGTAGTAGTAGTAGCTTTCATTATCAATCATTTTTCTCCTTTCTACATCTTTCTAAACATTTTTAAACTTGTTATATTATAAAGTAATGACATTCAAATATACAAATGAAATTTTTTCCTGATCTTACGCCTTTTTACTTTTTAAAAAAGTTACATAGCAGCATGATAAATATGGAAATATGTTTAGAAGAATTGTACATGTTTAACATATCTTGGGTTACTTGCTATCTAGGGGAAGAGATGGGGAGAAGAGAGGGAGAAAAATTTGAAACATAAGATTCTTCAAGGGTGAATGTTGAATACTATCTTTACATGTATTTTGAAAATAAAAAGCTGTTTTTTTTAAAGTCACATAGTGACCCTTGTATACAATTAAACAGCACAACAATTAGTAATGTCAATAATGCTTATAATTAGTGCTATTTTGTTGCTATTTTTGATAGAAAAATTTGCAATGTAAATTATCATTTCCTTAAGAAGAAAAGCCCCAAACATTAAATAATCATCAAATCATTCCTTTTTAACTTTGGACTATAGAATAGATATACTTTGCTTGATAGAAACCCATTATGCAGACATCCACATTTGGGAATACTTATACCTGTTTTATAGAAAAACACCTGGCTAAATCATAAAGCATTTATAAAAGATACTAAACAAATACCAAAAGGGACACTAAAATCTAATTAGGACAGATAAAATTAGGTAACAATCATAGTGTAGAAATGTGACCATGGGAATCAATTTAGGATTAAAATTTTCCATAATTATTCCATAGTTTGGAGAATATAGTGTTAAATAAAAGAATACCTAAAGATCTTTTAGTTACAAAAGACTCAGCAAATGTCCAGGGAGACTTAGAAGACTCAAGATTGGGCTGCAAGTTACTTTTTTTTTGATTGCCAAGCTGTCTGTGTCAAAATGGAGTCATTTTGGCCATGCTTGGGGAATTTGATTTTGCTTTTCACTTGGTTATTATATGTTTCATGCTGACTCAGCCTTCTAGAAATGTGTCTGCCTCACTCTGTATTAAATGAAACTGCAAGAAGATGAGAATTAAGAATTTTGAATATTCCATATTTGGCCACTAGTGTTTTCCCTTTAAATTGATGTGTTTTTTAAATGATGTTTGCTAACAGTAGTAACAAATTAGTTTTGAACATTATATGGTAGTATAATTAGTAATATGATTTGTTTTAGTTTGCCAGGTCTCTATACAATTCATTAAGCTCAATAATGCCTTAAGCTTGTTAAATGATGTTATTTTTTGATTGATTTTCTTTCAGGAACATCTTGATAAAGCAATAGAATTAATACCTGATGAGCCCCTATTGTATTACCTCAATGGAAGATATTGTTATTCTGTAAGTGGATCTCATCTGAGTATCATGTTACAGAAATACACATTTGGTATTCTGAGTTCATTTATTTAACCAGTGTAAATCTTAGTCACAGATACAAAATTTGTCTTTATGTTCTTCCTCCTTCTCTTCTCAGCACTTTTTAAAATAACTATCTTAAATCAAAGGTCCAGTAAGTATCTATTATTTGTGCACAAGGTCTTGTGCTTCAGACATGAGATAGAAAACAATAAATAGCCTCTGCTTCCAAGGAGCTTCCATCCTCCTGGAGAGAAGCACAACAGAAGACCAGTAGAATATGGAAAGGGCACTATGGAAGGCTGGAAAAAAGGAGATCCAGCCAAGTAGCCCCAGGTATAACTGAGGAAGGAGAGAGCACTGATCCTTGGGGGAAGCACCAAAGATTGCTTAATGGAGAGTGATCACCTCCCCTTGGGGGCTTTGACCTCCCTAAGGAGTCAGGAATGGCATGACCACCTGTGTACTAAAATAAAAGAAAGCGGGAGATGTAATGGGCTAAGGCAGGATCCTTGGGCCCCACGTTGGGCGCCAAATGCGATGACCGTGTGTATTTAAAATCAACCGGAGTCAGGAATTTAGATTAAGGGAAAAATCTTCATTCTTTATTCTCAGTAGAGGTGAGGGGGGATTGCGATAGCAATATGGGCAGGAAGAATTGTGATAGCAATGTGGGCAGCTGCAATGGGCAGCTGCAACAGGAAGCCAGCTAGCAGAGGGGAATCGGAGCTGAAGGGCCCTCGCAATGGCAACACGAACAGCAGTGTCAAGCTGCCAGCCAGCAGTCTCTCCTTCCGCTTCCCTCTCCACTCCCCTGCCTCCACCCACCAAAAACGTCATTTCCTATACAACACATCAGGACTTGCACAAAGAGTGGGCGGGGCCATTCTTTCTCCAAGCATATATATTAATAGAGTATGGTCCAATTACTATTTAGCCTCACGTACTTGGGACCTCAGTGCATCAACTCAAGCCTCAGCTCATTACAGGAGAGGATGTATGAGTTGAGCCTGGAAGGATTTTGGAGGATAGGAAAAAACATTTACTAAGTGCCTAATGTCTAGTAAACCATTTGGTTGGTAGTGGAGATGAGAAAAGAGTAGATCATGTGTGGAAAGGGGCTTTTGTGAAGTCCCCATAATGCTATTCAGCATACTCAATTCAGGGGACAGCTAGAAATCGAGCTTGGCTAGGATAAAGTAAATCCATACATCATTATCATTCCTTAAGCACCTACAAGAGATGGTATGAATGGTCACCAGGACAAGTTGGTGCTAGCTTTTAAAAGGTCTTAAATACTAAGCCAAAGAATTTCAATCACAAAGTCTAAGTAATAAGAAACAAATTTTTGGAGTGGAGTGCCACAGGAACATGATTTTTGCAGCTGTGGGAAAGACAATTTGAAAAAGGGAGAGATTGATGTCAGGGCTACCAAGAAGATTATAGGAACAATCCAGATTTAAGATGATGAGTATCTGGATTACATGTCAGGGTAAAGAAGGGGGATGCCCAAAGATGTCAGATATGTCCAGCAGGCTGCTCCCAAGTAAGGACCAAGATATTTGGGAAATAGCGAAAAAAATAAATTTAACAAAATAGGTAGTAATTTGGCAAAAACCACTCATTTCCTTTGAGACTCAACTCCAGTGCAACTTTCTGCATAAAGCCTTTCTTGGTTTCCCCAAATGCTAGTGCTTACTCCTAATGGCTGCATTTTATATATAACTATCTATGTATCAATATGTTACAAATATCTTTTTGTTTCCATGTCATCTCTTCCATTAGAATAAGTTTTTTGAGACTAGGAACTACTTCTCTTTCCTTTTTGTAATCCCAGTACTTAGCACAGTGCCTAACATATAATAGCTTCTTAGTATTTTTTTATTGTATTGATTTATCAAAACAAATTATTGTTTTATAGTGAATATAAAAAATAGTACACTAATGAATTTTAAAGTGTTTTTCATGCTATAGGACATTAATCTTTATGATTCATTTTCTGTGATAGGAACTAAACATATCTATTACATAAAAATCTATGTCTTGAATTGCATTAAATAATAAGTAGCTAACATGAATAAAAATATATCATCTTCATATCCAATATGAGTTAAGTGGAATTCTTATGAATAGTTCCTTTTTAAAAAACTTCTTAATCCATAACAATTTCTAAAACAATTTTATTATAACCCTTATGGATTATGTTACTTAAAATCTATCAATAGAAGGTCCAATAACAAGATTGCTCAGTCAAAAAAGGTGTTTTTCTATAGATTTTCAAATTGAATTGGATGGAGAAGAAAATGGCCTCTACTCTTTTTGGGGTGGTACCAACTTCAAGTATAGAGGATGCTCTGAGTAATTTCCTGAAGGTAATCCTGGCTACTTATTTTTATTTTTAAAAAGTTTAATTGCCTGTGTATCACAGTGTTGGCGGAGTCCCAGTTAAGTAAAGAACATAGTTCTATAAAATTGTTGACTTGAAGTTATTATTTTTATATATAATACCATGTGACAATTAGAGATTTCAAATTGCCTTTAACATGTAATAAATGATACTTTCTTGTGAGAGAATGATATATTTCCAAACAAAAAATCTTTACCCAAGTAATTCAAATTATTTTGCTTAAGCTGATAAATGAAATCTGGCAGAACCAATTTTTAAACTTTTTAGGATTTTAAATTCAAAAATTTAGCTTTATCAATGATTAGGCTCTGGTGATCAAGTCACACAAACTAAAACCACATCAGACTAACTTATAAACCTGAAGGCCAGTGTACTGTTTTACTTTCTTTTGGGTATTTTATGATTGATTTTTATGAAACTACTGTTTCCATTGGTACAATTCATAGCACATGTACACCTCCTTACTTTTTGGTATACTTACACTTATTCTTTTCATTAGTCCTCCACATAGGGCTCGTCCAATGTGGTGGAAGTCTCTTGATCTCTGGAACTGATGTAAATCTCAGACGAGATCCCTGAGAAACTGTCCAGCTATCATCATCTAACCATTACTCTCACTTCTTTACTGGACAGTTTTGTTTCTATTGAGATACACATGGCCTGGAAATTAGGACAATTTTTCATGTAGGTATCACCTCTTAATAGATATTTCCTCTCATTAACTCAAGTAAAAGGTAAGGTTTGGGAGAGCTAAAGAATGTCAGAATATATTTCCATCTAATTATGGTAGCTTGAGACAGGTAGTATTCCATGTTGGAGAAAAAGCTGGCCTTTGAGTCAGGAAAGTCCAAGGTCAAGTCCCATCTCTGACATATACTGGCTATCGAACTCTGAATTATATAACCATAGGTGTGATCCTGATAAGAAGGTGGTTTCTTTACCTGGAGTTATTGTACCAGTGACATCACAAATCCAGTCTCCTATCCCTATCTCTTTGATGGCTAGGTAAATTGCCTAGTTTCATTGTAAGCACATTTCAGTCTAAGAACACTTAGTTACCTGTAATCAGAATAGGTGAACATTTTGACAGTATTTGCTAAGCTGCAGGAATGCCCTCTTTCCTTTTCTTTCCACCTATCCAAATCTTACCTATTCTTCAAGACTCAGATCAAGGAATACATTCTCTAAGAAGCCTTTCCCATCACTTTTGGTCTGTAATAATTTTTGTCTGCCTTCTAAATTTCTTCCCATAAAGCTTTTATAATTAAAACCATAATATTGTACTTAACTACAATTTTTTTCTTATTCTCTGTGTGTATTTTGACTTGTTGGCCCAGCTAGTTCTAAATTCCTTAAGCATAAAGACTACATATACTTGATAGCTGCTCTTATAACACCTAGAATTTTTCTTGGAGGCTTAGGATGTAGGAGCTTTGTCTTTGTTAGTTTCTCCTGAGTATGTGTTTTAATCTTTCTTATCACCATATTAACCTTCTATGGTAACAATATTTTTTTCTGTTTGCACATTTTTCCAGCCTATTACTCAGATTTTAACTTTTTGTTAAATGTAAGGGTCTGTTTCCAGAGTAGAGAGTACAATATCCCAAATTCAGGTCTTTGTGCGGTTGTTTTCAGAGAGCCTTTTCAGGACCTATGAGTTTTCAGTTCTTCCATGCGACTATGGTCTAAGGAGAGATCTTACTCCACTCCTGGCCTGTGCTCTGATCGGTGAGGGACCACAGGCACTTTCTTCTGTCCTGAAGTTGTCAGGACGGTCTCTGATCTACTCAGGCAATAAATCCCAGTGCTAATGGTTCACCTTACTCTGGGACTGTGAGCCAGGACTATGTCTTGGATCTGATTATAGGCAAAGCATGGAGTTCTGCCTCAGTGGTAGTAAAGAGACCTCCTTCTGACCAACTCTTTGAGTCCTTCACTGTTTATGGGCTAAGACCTCCAGAAGCCACTGCTACTCCCACCAATTCAGTAGCTCCCAAGACCCTCTCCTGATTTGCTGGTTTCCTAAGGCCCTCCTACCCTACTGAGACAAACCTTTCCTGCCAACCTTCCAAGTCATGTTTAGTGCCTGTGGGCAGAGAGGTCTGAAAAACTGCCAGTGCTGCCCCTGATTCAGAGGCCCCAGAGCCTGCTATTGGTTTGCTGGGGCCAGGGCTGTCCTGCATGATCTACACTGGGGCTGTACTGCTATCCCAACCTGGTGCAATAGACCTTTCTAGCTGACCATCTAAGTTGTCTTCAAATGAAAATTTGCTTGATTCTTGTCTTTTTGAGAGTTTTGATGCTCTAAAACTTATTTAGAGTCATCATTATTTACATGTTTTTGGAGAAATTTGGGGGAGAAGAGGCAAATTCTTTCATGCCATCATTTTGACTCCCAAGAGCCCTTATTTTTTTTAATGGATACTGTTACTGAGTTACTTTTCTCCCGTCCCATACTTATAAAGCATATTTTTACAATTTAGTTGTCCAAACTAGCTTGAGTCTAAGTAAAAATATTTATTTCCAAGGGGAAAATGTAGTTTCAGAAATCTTTTGCGCAAGGATAATAATTTCTGTGAAGATAATAACATTTTTTATAAATTAATCCAAAAGCAAATGATATTTAGCAAAAGCAAAAGATAATGTAGTGTTATAACTGATTTAAAAGACATGCTCTTATTGGAATAGGTATAATGAAATTTGTACTGTGGCATTTAAAATTGATAAATTTTATTCTTAACATTTATTATTGTTTCCACTTGTCCCTTTTTGTTTTCATTTTTTTTTTTTTTTGCTTTGATTCTTTGACTAGGCAGAAGAGTTAAAACCTGGATTTTCCAAGTTCAACTATGTATATTTGGCAAAGGTAATTAAAATAATTTTAAGAAACTTTTGAGATTTTGTGGTTTTTCAGGACATTAATTTAATTTCTTTTCTTTCAGTGCTACAAAGAACTTGGAGATAAAGCAAAGGCTTTGACGTATTGTGATGCTGCTTTGCTAGTTTCTTCTGATAGCACAAAGGTAAATATAGATCACAGTGACTAATTTAACTTCTATTCTCTCTCTTTTCTTTCCTTATGAGAGATTCAGAAAGGAAAAGAGAGATAAGAACAAGCAAATATATTGTATTTCTTAAATGTGGCTTAAAATATAATTAGCTTAACAGGATTTTAATCTTTATTTGATTCAAAGACATTTGATTTTGATTTTTTCCATACTGGTAAATATAAGGATGATACTACTCCTGGTTGATCATGTAGGAGAAAGTATTCGTGTGGGGCAAGCTAACTGTAAAGCAGCAGTGCACAGTATACCTACTATACCTACTTGGAATAGGAAAGGATTAAGAAGGGAAAACAGAATCATCAAGATAAAAAAGCAAGGAGCAAGTTATGTGTCACAGACATAGTGAAGAAACAGGGATATAGAGATATAGTTGAAAACAGCTAGGATACAAAACCTTGGCACTTTCTCTCAGTCCTTATTCTCCTTAGGAGGCACCCAAGGAAAGAGTGAGCAAGCCTGCCAGAAAACATCTCTGCTGGCTCCGGCTCCTGTGTCCTGGCCCTTGTGCTTCTATCTCCAAAGGAGAAAATCCCCTACCATCTCTCTTCTGTTATGCCTGTTCTTCCCCCACCTTTTGTGATGTGACCCTATCCTAGACAGACACCTTTAGCTGAGAAATAGGACAAAAAAGTACATCTTAGAATATCAAAACTGGAAAGACCCTCATGGGCTCTCCAGTCTAGTCTCCTTTGTTCTATAGGGAGGGAGTCTTGAATTTCAGAAACTGCCACCCTTATGAGTGACTTCTGGGAAGTCACAAACTAGGATTTAAACACACATTTGCCAATGATATTCCATGGCTTTTTCCATGAAGCCCACTGTTAATGTGCTGAAAGTGACAGTTTTTTAATTTTCCATATTCACCCTTGCAAAACCTTGTGTTCTAATTTTTTCCCCTCCCTTTCCTCTCCCTTCCCCTAGATGGCAAGTAATCCAATATATGTTAAACATGTTCAGTTCTTCTATACATATTTCCACAAATATCATGCTGCACAAAAAAAATCAGATTAAACAGGGGAAAAAATGACAGCAAAATAACAAATAACAGCAAAAAGATGAAAATGCTATGTTGTGATCCAACTCAGTCCCCACAGTTCTCTCTCTGGGTGCTGATGGCTCTCTCCATCACAAGACCATTGGAACTGGCCTGAATCACCTCACTGTTGAAAAGAGCCACATCCTAGAAGTGACATAGTTTTGACAGCATCAAGTGATTAACAATGTGCCAATGACTAGAGTCTAGCTTGTTAGTATCTCAGTCTGTGTCTGAGCTTTCTCCTGATATCAGGGAATCAAGAAGGAATTGATGTTGGCTTTTTGCGCCCTTATAACCACAGCCACATCTTAAATATATTCTCTAAGCCACAGTCTGAGAAAGAGAATCCAAAGATGCTTATTTTTTTTTCATGGTTGTGCTAACAGAGAAAACTTAGTCCCTCTTTTAGCCAATTCCCATCTTCAGATAAGGCTTAAATAGAACAGGACCACCACTGTATGAACAGGACCACCACTGTATCTTCTGGGGTTTTTTTGTTTTGTTTTGTTTTTTTTAATTGCTGTCTCATAATTCCCAAGTTCTATTTTAGGAATGTTAGATGGGATAGAAGCCTGGGATCAAAGCTGGTGTTAATAGTTGTTGGGTTATTTTTTCATACATAAAACTTTAAAAAAATATATCCAGTGAAAACCTGTCAGAACCAGGCAGCTAAGAGGCCAGACCCAATTTCAGACTGTAAACAGGAGGAACAAACAGCATGGGACAGAGCACTTTGCCCTGGATATTCTGGATAAAGACTGATCCTGTTTAAAAACTTTCTGGTTCTGAGAATCTGGGTGAGCCTGGATCAGAGAGGATCTAAAGCCCCTAGATCTGAAAGATCTAGTTCCTTTACACTTACTTTCCATTCCAAAAAATAAGACAGCCACAAGGAATGCTAGATTGGAAAGCAAGCATATTCGCCACACATTATAGAATATATTATATTCAAGCCCTGCCTCAGAATCAGAGTATCTATATGGCCAAGACCAAGTCACAACTTCCTGGACCTGCTGCTGACTTTCTTAAGGTCCTAAGTTACAGACGAGCTTCTGATTTCCCTCCATGGGGCAAAGAAGAAATTGTCAAATGAATGACACAAGATCATTGACAGTGTAGTTGCTGTTCAGTTGTGTCTGACTCTCTGTGATCCCACTTTGTTGGTTTCTTGGCAAAGATACAGGACTGTTTGCCGTGTCCTTCTCCAGCTCATTTTACAGATGAGGAATTGACTTGCAGGGTCACACAGCGAGGAAGCGTCTGAGGCCGGGTTTGAGTCTTCCTGAAGCCAGGCCCAAGCATGGTATCCACTGTGCCATTTTGCTGCCTTTATTAACAGTGCACAAAACAGTGAAAGAGACAAGACGTGTAAAATCCAGCAAGGTCAGCTCATAACCTAGAATATTTTTAGATTAGAACAGGATGATCATTTATACTCTCAGCAGCAGCCACAGTGGAGCCAGTATATCTGGACTTGATTACCATAGAAGGCAGCTAGGTGGCACAAAGGACAAAGCTCTGGGTGAAAAGTCAGACCTGTGTCTGACACCTACAAGCTGTGTGACCCTAGGCAAGTCACTTAAGCTCTGTCTGCCTTAATGTCTTCGTAGGTAAAATGAAAATAATAATTGCAACACCTTTCAGAAGGGTTGTAAAGATTGAATGTGGCAATAGATAGAAAATTCTTTGAAAAGGTTAAAGTGTTATGCAAATATTAGTGTTGTTATTACTACCAAAAATTCTTTGTGAGAATATGGTGATGATATGTAAAATAAGGATGACCTGTCAAGAAGAATTGGATTGGACTAAATGCATTTGAGAAAATGCCTTGCTAGGAACAACACAGTTTTAAAGGAACTGAGTTGTTTGATTCTTAAGATTATTTGAAAAAGGAAAAAATTCCAAAAGAAATTAAAAGATCACAAATAATAATTTTGCTTTTTAAAAAATTGGTGATAAGGTTATACAAGTATTAAATAGCAGAATTAAGGTCCAATAGAGGACCTGTGACTCAAAATGAAAATCGTTTTTATTTTTTTACTTCAAAGAATTATAATACAAGGCAAACTATACTGTGAAGGTACAAATGGAGAGTTTAAAAAGTGCTGAGTCCAAAGGAGAAAATTATTGCAGATTTCTTGAGAGCAAAGAGAATCATCTGCATAGAAAATGATGATTATACTCTTAAGAGCTGATCAGATCATCAGCCAGGAGTAAGAGTGTAGAGAGAAATAAGGTCCTAGAATAAAACTTTAGAGTGTACCCACAGATAGGGAAAAATGATGAATTTGCCAAAAAAAAAAAAAAAAAGACTAAGAAGGAGCAATGAGACAAGTGAAAAGAAAGAGAATTATCATAAAGTGTAATAGGAGAGAGTATTTAAGAGGAGAAGTGGTCAATTATGTCAACAGTGCTCCAGATAAGTCAAGAAGGATAAAGATCTGGCAATTGGGAGATCATTGGCAGCTTTGGAAAGAGCCATTTCAGTTTAGTGACAAGGTCAGAAGCCAGACTGTAGAAGGCTGAAAAGAGACCGAGAGAAGAAGAAACAGAGGCAACAAATGTAGACCATTTTTGTAAGAATTTGCCTGTGAAAGAGAGGAGAGCCATAGAGTAAGAATAGATTATAGGGTCAAGTGAAATTTATTTGTATTTAAATTGAAGTACTGGAGAAGAAAGAAAGATTTGAATATTAGGTAATGTTGGAGAAATAGACAAAGAAGGAAGAAACAGAAGAAGTAAAAAAAATGAAAGAAAATGTATTGATAGGATAGGAAATCAAGAAGGCACAATGGACAGACTTTTTGGCAAAGCTAAACTGGTAAATGAAATCCACAGTGTCAAGGTAGATTTTGACAAAATAAGGAAAAATGAGGGAGAAAGGAGTAGTGTTGGGCAACTGGGAAGTCAATATTACTGGAATTGAAAAATAAGAAGTAGTGAGAGTTGCTAACCATAGAGCATGAATAGCAGCAAACCCTAACAGATATACTAGTAATAGGAGAATAATAGAATGCCCTTTTACTCAGTTTTACCTCATATTACAAATAATTACAAAGTTATTGCCAAACATTTACTTGTGTGGAGAGGAAATCCTGCTTAAGAGTTCTCCATTATTTGGGAGTCTAATTCTAATTAGTGTGATGTTTTGATTCTATAAGCAATTAATTGCTTCAAGTATCTTTCTCACTTTTGTTCTTATTCATTTAAAGTATAAGCATAATAAGGTATTATGTAGTGCTCATTAATTCCATAAGTATTTATTGAACAGCTATTCTTTATTAAGGACTAGAGGAAATGCAATTATAAACAATATATGACCTTTGCCTTCAAGCTCTTACAGACTAGTAGAGGAAGTAAAACATACACAAATATCTATAGTACAAAGCAGGATACAAAGAATGAATCCATAACTTCAACTTGTCAGAGATTGTAGAGTTACAAAATATGCAATTACATATCATTATTGAAAAGCATCTATATTAAAAAGATTTTTTAAAGGAGTAGCTTGGGCTCATTGAAAGTATTACACAATTTCCAAAATGCAAACCAACTTTCTTTTCTACTTTTAAATCTAGACCTAGTTTATTTTTTATTTACAGTGCCAATCCAGAGAGAGGCCTTGATGTTCTAGCTTAGTGAACTGACAATTCAATTGTTTGTCATAGTGTGGTTGATAAAAATTTCACCCATTTAATTTTTATTGTATACATAGTAAGCAAGAACTGGCTATATAGATTGTTAGGCCATATTGTGGAGCTGATTGAAAAAAATCTGTAAAATTTTGGGCATTAATAAATCCATAAACATTATATTATTAAAAATTTAATTTATCATTTTTACATTCAAAGGTTCTGATGATAAAGGCCTCATTTCTAAAATATATAGAGTATTGACTCAAATTTGTAAAAATTCAAGCCATTTTCCAGTTGACAAATGATCAAAAGATATAAACAAAAACTTTAGATGAAGAAATTAAAACCATTTCTAGTCATCTGAAAAGGTGCTCTAAATCACTATTGATTAGAGAAATGAAAATTAAGACAACTCTGAGGTACCATTACACACCTCTCAGATTTGCTAAAATGACAGGAAAAGACAATGATGAATGTTGGAAGGGATGTGGGAAAACTGGGACATTAATACATTGTTGGTGGAGTTGTGGATTGATCCAACTCTTCTGGAGAGTAATTTAGAGCTATGCCTAAAGGGCTACCAAACTGTGCATACCCTTTGATCCAGCAGTATTTCTACTGGGTTTATATCCCAAAAAGTTTTTAAAGGAGGGAAAAGGACCTGTATGTGCAAAAATGTTTGTGGCAGCCCTTTTTGTAGTGGGAATGAACTGGAAACTGAATGGATGTCTATTAGTTGGAGAATGGCTGAATAAGTTATGGTATATGAATGTTACGGAATACTATTTTTCAATAAGAAATGATCAGAATGACTTCAGGAGAGATTCACATGAACCAGGAGTTCATTATATGATGATCAATTCTGATAGACATGACTTTCTTCAACAATCAGATGACTGAGGCCAGTTCCAGTGATCTTGTGAGGAAGAGAGCCATCTACACCCAGAGAGAGGATTATGGGCACTGAGTGTGGATCTCAATATATACTATTTTCACTCTTTTTGTTGCTGTTTGCTTGCTTTATTTTCTTTCTAATTTTTTTTCCTTTTTGATTTAATTTTTCTTGTGCAGCAAGGTAATTGTATAAATATGTATGCATATATTAGATTTAATAAAAAAAAGAAAAAAGTTTTTTAAAAGCTGTGCACTATGTTTAAGCACTCAGGATACAAAGAAAAATGGAAAACAATTCCTACCATTGAGGAACTTTTATTCTATCAGGGAAACAATATGCAGATGAATCTTGAAGGATACCACAGACTGTAATAATTAAGAGATTGGAAGGGAGAGCGCTCCAAGAATAGAGAAGAATCAGTACAAAGGCATGGAGAAGGTTGATGTAATGTGAAATAAAAACAGTGTAGATCGGTATGGTGAGACCATCAGGTTGGTAGATGGGAACAATATATTAAGAAAACTGCAAAGATAAGAAGGGGCTAATTTTTAAAGAGCTTTAAATGACAGAAAGTAGTTGATATTTATTTCTAGAAATAAGGAGGAGCCCCTGGCAATTACTGAATAGGGAATTAATGTGATCAGGAGCTTTAGGAAAATGGAATCTTGGCATCTTTAGCATCTATACGAAGATAGATTGAAGAATGGACGAATTTAAGGAAGAATGGAAGGAAGAAACAAAAAATCAAAGAGAAAGAAAGAGACAGGAGAAAGCACTAAATTTATCAAATAAATAACTATAATTATGTAATTAATTATTAACTATGTTAATCATCAATCAATTAATTTGTTTAATACCCACTATGTGCTAGACACTGTGCTAAATGCTTTATGAATATTATCTCATTTGGTCTTTCCAACTACCCTGTAAGGTGTAGGTGCTGTTATTTCCATATTAAAATGAGAAAATTGAAGCAGGCAAACAGATAAAACCAAAGTAACTGTATGTGTCAGATGTTGGATTTGACCAGGTTTTTTTCTCTTTCAGATCTAACACTCCAGTAGTAAACCTCTCTGTACTTCAGGGATCTGACATTTAGATGATAGTCCATATCCCAGCTTCTATCTACTCTTAGCCACATTGGCACAAAAAATCTAGAGCCCATTTACATGCTAAAATGGCAGTAGAAGAGGAAGACTTCAGTGGAAATAGTTTTTTACCAAACAGAATATAATTCACACAAATGTATTAATTAGCTTTATAGTTAATGTTGCTCAAGTTTCTACTATACAATTGTCTTTTTAGCAGTCAAGTGACCAGAATCCTCAGTGGCTGCATTCTTTTGTACACTGCCACCACAGGAAGCAAAGCAGTCAGCTTCTGTTTCTGACTCAAGGAAGAAAAAAACCCATGTATTAAAAAAAAAAAAATTCAATTATGTTTCAAAATAGAATATTTTCTAAGCAAATAAAAACAGTACTTTAAAAAATTACTATACCAATACTATTGGAAAATGAGCAGAGAAAATTATTATGGGACACTACATTCACTTTATGCAAAAGAAACTGAGAAAGACATAGAATTCATAATAAATAAAGAATATTCACTGTGAGCCTTATTTCCACATGTTTTTTCCTTCCATGTCCCCTCTTCATTCAGTGATTTTTCAAATCTTGTCACTTCCATCTCTACAGTCTTTTTTGAATTAATTCAGTTCAATACAACAAGCAATGTTCCAAAAGCTAGAGAGACAAAAATAAACAAAAAAAATAGAAATGAAACTTGCCTTCAAAGAGCTTACCTTCCATCAGAGAGAAGGGAGACTGACACAGACAAGGAAATTCAAACTAAAGCTTTTCCCTTCTCTCCACTCGACTTCACCCTCTAGCTCAGGCCTTCCCTACTTCCCATCCAGACTGTTAGAATGTCTCTTCTCTCCTGTCCTTCACACAGCTGTCAAAATAAGGACGTGGGGCACAAACTAACCCAGTCACTGCCTTCCGGTAACTCCATTGATGGTTCCTATTGCCCAAAATGTGTGGCTGGCCTTTCCAGCTTTATTTCACATTGTTCCTCTTGATATACCACATTCCTCTCCCAGCATTTGTATGCTCAAGCCCCTCACCTCAGCCTTAGTTTTTCTGGCTTCTTTCAAGATTCAGCTTAACTACTTTCTATAGAAAATTTTCCCTGAGATTCAAACTGGTGGTAAAGCCGCCTCTTTTCTGGTTGATGCCTTACATGTATTCTCTCTCTATCTAGTGTATATGTATTCATATCCATGCTGTCATTTCCACTGGACTGTAATTTGATTTAGGTCAGGGACTATGTTTTGCATATCCAGCACTTAGCACAGAGAATGGCATATAGTGACTTTTTAATTAAAATCTTGTTGACTGATTCAATTATATTAGTGTGTTATATATCAGTTATTATAGTAATCTTATTTTTCCATAATAACAGGAAGTTTTTTTTAATTATGGGCATCTTGGAACTCATTATTATGTGCCATTTTTCCTATTATTGAATCTTGGCAATAATGTTGAGACTTTATAAAGATAGCTGAAATCTCTAAGTAATTGTTTGTTAAAAATATTCACATTACAGACATCAGAGTCCAAATACAAAAAAGATAGTTTAGTGAGTCTATTATTTTAAGTTTTTTCTTGATGCAATAATAGCCTGACATTTTTATCATGTTTAATTTCAATAGGTATTTTGTTTTTCTTAGTCATTAAAAATAAAATAAAATTCCACTGTTGATTGATTAGCGAACCATTTGTGTGTGTGTGTGCATGAATGAGACATTTACCAATTCTGGATAAATACTTCTATTATCTCTCATTTATGAAAAATGTCATTGACTGCTATTTTCCCAAAGAATATATCTTTATGCACATATATCATAAGCAGAAGTCACCATTTATTTTCATTTATATTATTTAAAGAAGCAGTTAATGGATATATATTTAACTATTAATGTTAGAAATTAATGCTATAAAAGTATAAAGTATAAGTTGATGACCATCAAATTTTAGCCTTGGAACACAAACACTTGAGAAATCTAGTCTCTTATTTTACAGGGGAGGAGACTGAAATTCACAGTGTAATTGAAGCCTGAAGTATTTTGTTGTGATGGACAAATTAGGACCACCAAGGTGGTCTCCTAATTCTGCAACAGCTTTTATGCTGCTTTGGTTTGGATGACCCAATGTCCCTCTAGCCTCCACAGCTCTGTATATTGTTGTTGTAGTTGTTTGTCCTTCCTACATGAAGAGAACCATAACAGGGAGATGATGCCATGACATATAAGTGAATTAGATTTCATTGAGGGAAGGCTATGTAAGGTTACCAGACCCATTTGGGTCCAGTGCCAGATATGTAGATCAGGATGACTTGGCCTTGGATGCACTGGAAGAATTTGACCTTTTAAGCTAAGGCTTTCAAATGATCTCAGTTTGATTGAAGCTGCATCCATTGGGTGATTATGGCTAGGTAGCAATTGAGACAAAGAATTTCCTCTTCCACCTTGTCCAAAGAAATCTAAATAAATAAATAAATCTGGAGGGGAAGACCCGCAGGGTTTCTGGTCAAAGCAGAAATGACTGCTATTTATATTCACTTTGCATCAAGACCCTAACAATGACCAAATGGGAATTGGACTGACTTTACTCTTCAGGAATTACCAGTTAATACTTCTTCATCTTATACAAATTTTTATAGGCATGAATCATATCTAATTCCTATTTAATCTTATTGCATATGCTCTTTGTAATAATTACTACTAAAAAATCTATCCCAATCCCCCCATCCCTAAGAGGAAAAAAAAATAAAAGACTATTTCTAGGGAAAGGAAGAAAAATACCTTAAGAAAAGCGTTAAATCTTATGTGTTTTGTGTGTGTGTGTGTGTGTGTTTTTTTTTTTTAGGATCATCATGCACAGGCGGAGTTGGAAAAAGTAATCCTTTCTTTAAAGCAGATTTAAAAATACTTCAGCAAATCAGATGCAACAACTTTAAAATACAAATGATGAAAATTCAAGTGGCCAACTATGCAATCTTTAATATCACATTATGTATTTCTGTTTTGATTTGGGGGAGTGTGATGTAGATTTAGAGGGTGAACTTTCCACCCTGGGGGGTGAAGAAATATGTTTTCTAAATGCATTCCATGACTGGCAGAGTCACAAAGCTAATCATGTTACTGAAAGACCCTTTGAGATCTATAGTATCAATACCAAATTATTTCTAAAATATTGTCTTTGTATATATATGATGTCCTATTTCCTATTGACTAATCAGTACTGATATATTCTTCAGACCTTTCTCCAAAACAAAAACAAAACAAAACAAAAAACAATAAAAGGAAATAATTTTGTTGAATATAATTGAAATTCCATTGTTTCAACATAAAATTTTTTCAGTTGTGTTTTGGCATGGTGGATAGAGTGTCAGACTTGGACTTAAGAAGTCTCATCTTCTTAAGTTGAAATCTGGCATTGGCCCCAGCTGTGTGACCCTGGGCAAGTCACTTTAACCCTGTTTGCTTCCATTTCCTTATCTGTAAAATGAGCTGGAAAAGGAAATGGCAAACCATTTCAGTGTCTTTGTCTAGAAAATCCTAAAAGGGGTCATGAAGAATTGGATGAAACTGAAAAATGAACAACAATGATATTCCATTGTATTCATCTAAATTTGTTTAGTTTTCCCCAGCTGATAGAGTTTTATGAGTTCTTTGCTAACATAAAAAGTTTTGCTGAATGTGGAACCTTTTTTCTTACCAATTACCTTCTTGGGGTACATGCCTAATAATTGAATTCTGATGTCAAAGGATATGGTCAGTCTTCCCTTATGTTGTAATTAACTCAGTTACTCTAGGGAAGAATCTTTTCCATGCTTATCAAGTCTTTGCTTTTAGAAACTGGTTAGCCCTTCAATAATAATGGAGTAAAAAGACTCTTCAGTGGTTGGGTATTATTTGGAATTTTATAGTTAAAGATTAATAAGGATGTTTCCTTCAAATTAGACCCAAGAATTTCGAATTAAGATACTATGCTGATATTTTTGTAATAGTCTAAAGAAAGAATGGGGCAGAGATGGAAGAAGGGAGAAAAATTAAATTGCCAGTATCAAAAAGAAAAAGAATGCATGTAATGATTGAAGATGCAATCAAGGAAATTAAAAACTGGCTCATTTATAAACTGGTTATTTAGATGGAATCTATGACTATTCTCAAAAACAAAATATCCATATTGATAGAATGAGAAATAGAGAATTCCAAGAACAACTTTGGGAAAATAAATGAACTAGGAAAAAACTTCAAAGGAAATAAAAAAGGGACAAGACAAGTTAATTCTATTAAACATTTAAAAGAGTTGATTCCAATATTACATAAACTTTTTGGAAATAGGAAAAGGAAATACTAGTAAATTCCTTCTATGTGATATAAACATTTGGTGCCAAACCTGCAAAGAGACATAGTCAAGAAATAAAAATATAAACCAATATATTAAATGTTGACATCAAAAATTAAAGATTAACAAATAGTTTACAGCAACATATTTTTTTTTAATTATTTGCTATCAGTAAGTTGGATTTATATCAGGAATGCCGGGTTGGTTAAAGACAAAAGTATAAGCATAATAGAACATAATGACAAAAATATGATAGCTCAATATGTTTTAAAAGCTTGAAAATTTCAGTACTCATTTCATTAAAACCACTTTAAAAAGCATAAGAATAAATAGATGTTTTTTAATGCGGTGTAGATAGTACCTATCCCAAGCTAGGAGCCATTATTATATATAATGGAGACAAATCAGATTCTTTTCCTAGAGTCTAGGGAAGAGGAAGGGGGGTTATAAAACTGGAATTTCCATTGTCAGTTATTTGATATAGTTCTAGAAATGATAGCTACAGCAATAAAACCAAAAAACATCATTAAGCATAACAATCCCCCACCCCATGTGTGCCAGGGCAATTCTCCAAAGGTTTGCATATGTGAAGGGAGATATGATTCTAAATTAACTGAATTTATGGCACTAGGAAGGAGATGATGTGACTTGGGTTAACCAAAAGACTATAAAGGAGAAGAAAAGGCTTGAACTTACAAATAGCAAATAACAGATCTCTCCAGAGCTATAAGCATGTAGGGAAAGCTAGCCCCAATATTCCTTGATATCTGACTGCTGCGTGCTCCTCATCGCCAAGACTGTTAGGAGTAGATATCTTGGGTGAGAATGTCCTTTTATCAGTTAAGCTGAGATTGCAAATTCCTATTTACTATTGAGTATTCTGTTGTCTAAACTGATCTGTGTAATTTATTCCACTTCTGCTTGGAAATTTTACAAATTTTATAGCTTACTTGGGTAAATGATTACTTACTATCCATGATTGTTTTATGTGTACTAAGGATCTGAAGGTATAGTGTTGGCCTGGATGCTGTATAATAGATTCAATAAGTGATCATTATAGGGGCCAGCCCTTGGGATGAAAGTGATAGAGAAAATAATGGACCATTTCTTCATAACACTTGTATCTACCAAGTTTTAATAAAAGCAGACTGAAGTAATAAATGGGAGAGGCAAAAAAGGACTCAAGTGTGTTATACTTGAACATGCAACCATTCTTCAATTCATGAGAACCCAACTTTATAAGGCCAGAAGTAAAAACAAAAGAGAAAATAGAAGACTGATAATGTGGCCTGCCTGTTTGCCTGGGTCCCTCTATTTCTGGCATTTCAACTTCTATCCATTCCTCAAGGTCATATGAGCTTTTTGCATTATGGAGCACGTGCACTAAATACCAAGCTACATTACAAAAAGTATAAGCATAGTCAAAGAAGAAATAAAATTATTGCTTTTCACAGTTAGCATTTTGGTCTATATAAAGAATCCAAGAGTCAATGAAAAATTAATTGAATGACAACTTCAGAAGCATGCTACTTACTTCCTGATAAAGTGGTGATGGAGTAGAGGTGCAGAAAAGGATATATTTTATGACCAATGGGGGGAGATGTGTTTTAACTATGAAAATTTATCATGAGAGAGTTGTTTTTGAGGAGAGGATAAAAGGGACAAATGATGATGTCCAAAAAAAGGCAAAGGAAACAAGAGTCACTAAAGAGTTTTAAAAGACAGCAAAAAAGAAGAAAATAGAAAAGCAATAGAAAAATAAGACAGCTTAGAAAGTTGCATATTGAAGCTTTTATATATTTACAAGGAAAATCCAGCTGTATATAGTCGATTTTCATATATAATCTTGTTTCTTTACCAATAGGTAGAAATGCTTGTTTTATTTTATTATTTCATGCATAATCTTGTTTCTACCACTTTGAAGGTGGAAATGTTCTTTTTTTGGGGGGGCGAGGGGCTGAGGCAATTGGGGTTAAGTGACTTGCCCAAGGTCACACAGCCAGAAGGTGTTTAATGTCCTGACTTCAGGGCTGGTGCTTTATCCACTACACCAACTAGCTGCCAGGGAAATGTTCTTTTTAGTTGGTGTTAGTGAAATTCAGAATAATTCAATGAGTTCTGACAATTTACTTAGGCGCCACCTATCCCTGCCCCCACCCTACCCACAGAAGTTCCTCCTAATGTGTTTAATTCATTGAGAAACTTTTGATAACTTTTGGGCTCATGCCCAACCAATTGCTGAGAAAGAGATAGGAATAATATAAGGCTGTTTGAACTAAGGTAAGTTTAGAATAACACAGTACTTTTGGAAAACTATTGTTTTATCACTGATACTAAAATCTGACAAAATCCCACAGAATTTGTAAATTTTCCTTCAGTTTACACTTGCCTATTATTTCTCTTCAGGTCCAAGAAAAGTGTTGTCAAAGAATATTCACTCTCCCAAGAATGGTTGATATGATATCCAGAAATAGTTGTCCTCTTGTTCCCTTACCTACAACAGTGAGCAAATTTAAGGTAGAAAATTCCACCATGAAAAGTACACTTCTGCCCCACCACCATCAACTAAAGAGCTCTGCCAAGCAAGATTCCTGGGATATACTCAGAATGTTGGCCAGAGATCCCTGTAGGAAAGGTCAGTTCTAGAGGACAGCCTTGAGCAACCCACAGCAGGTCTAGGATTTCCAAGTTCTTCTCAAAATTGAAGTAATTTGACACCTTAAGGACTTTTATAGAATTTCAGAAATTGGCACAGTGGAAAGAACACTGGATTTGTACTTAGCTCACTTTGGGCAAGGTCTTTGAGTCTCAGAATCCTCATCTATGAGATGAGAGGGTTAGACTAAACCTTTCCGCCCATTTCTAAAGTTTTGATTCTATGATCATTAAGAAGAAAGCTTAAAAACTACCTCTGCATGAGGATACTTTCTACAATATCCTGAGCAAAATTCTAAATTATCTAGTTTTCACTTGAAGAACACCTATTCTGCATTGCTGTAGTATAAGGATGTGCTTAGAGCTAATTCATATTGGCTCCTGGGAGCTGATCATTAAATTTTCATTGTGAGCATTTATAACTTAGAAATCAGCAAATACTTCAAATCATAATTTTGTTTTGTTTTGTTTTTTTTTTTTTTGGGGGGGTTGGTCTAGTCTTAGGAAGTGATAGAGAAAATGTGATGAGTTTTCAGAGTAAATTTTTAAACATTTACTATCAACCCACTAGATCTATGTATTCCAGTAGGTCAATGTCCTTCCTAAACAGTAAAGACTAGTACCAAGGAATACAGTTATTGAGATATGATGAAAGACAGTGTGTATGACAAGGCAATTATTTTCATATCTCTTTCAATCACATTAGTTGGGGGAGAGGGTTATTGTTGGCTTTTTGTTTTGTTTTTTTTACCGTACATTCATTAGCATTAGCTTTGAAAGGGACTTTAGAGGCTGTATATTCCACCCCACAACCTCTATCATATAATATATCTAATAAGAGTGTCTTGAAGCCCTCCAGGGGAACTCACTATCCTTCAAGTCTTTCAAGACTCCTATTCTCCTTTGAGATAGCTCTAGATGTTTATTGGGATTTGTTGTTCAGTCATTTCAATTGTATCCAACCATTCATGACCCCGTTTAGGTTTTCTTGGCAAAGATAATAGAATGGCCTACCATTTCCTTCTTGAACTCATCTTACAAATGAGGAAACTGCCAGATGAGACAAACATGGTTAAGTGAAATGTCTGAGACCCGAATTGGGCTCATGAAGATGTGTCTTCCTGATTCCAGGCCCAGGACTCTACCCCTGTGCCACTTAGCAGCCTTTTATTGGGATTACCTGACACCAATTCTAAACTATCCTTTCTGCCCCTCCTATCTACTCCAGGTTCTTTTACTGTTGCCCTGATTATCTTGAATACAACTCTGCCTCACCTTTTCTGATCAAAATAATAGTGTCTGGCAGACATAACAGAAATGATGGATTGCTGAGCTCTATCCTTTGTCTTCTTGATATGTCTAAATGATAATTAAATCCTTCAAAAGTCAGAAGAGCCTATAAAGAAACCTTTTATTCTAAACCAATTGTTATAAATGAAGATGAATTAGGGACTGGAATAGAAATGATGGGGACTGAAAAGAAGAGAGCAGAAGGGGCCAGTTCTTAGGAATCATTTTGGGAGTATGTGTCACCTCTGCCCAAAAGATGACTTTAAAAATTTTAAGACACTCAGATTTTGTTCTTTGATATTTACTTCTAACTATATTCCCAAAATCTATCTGTCTTTCATGAAGGCTTTGTCTACAATTGGTAACACAAAACACCACCAGGCTCTTATTTCCTTGCCAAGTTAAATTGCATTGAGTTGTAGTCCACAAAAACCCTCAGATCCCTTTTGTTTAAAAAATATCTAGACACACTTCTGTACTATTAAGGTCGATTTTTCTTTTAATCCAACTGTCAGATTTTACCTTTATGTGATCACTATTAAATTTCATGCCCTACCCAGAGGAATTTAATCCCCTCAGCTTTGGGATTCTGCTCTGATTGGTAGGTAAGTGAAAAGTACATTTTGTCCCAGACCATGCTTCACATCTCCACCAGCCTTCCACCAGGACACCAATGGCTACAAAGTACAGGCATCTTGCCATCTACTTCTGACACCTGTATATATATCACTTCCAACCTCCAACCCCCACCCCACACACTTTCCACTTTTTTGCTTCATGGCTCCATTCATAATCCTGTCTTCTAATGTCTTCAACCAAAACTCTCTTCCCTGACCATCTCTCCCATATATGTATTTCTCTTAAGATATTATCAATTCCTTGAGGTTAGCCTTCCTTTTGCCTTTGTATCCTCAGTACCTACCATGTTTCCCCTATAATAAGATACTGTCGTATTATTTTTTTGGACAGAAAAACACCAGAGGGCTTATTTTCAGGGGAGGGCTTATTTTAATGAACATTGACAGCAATTTTAATAAACAGGTAAATGTGAACAAAAAAAAATACCTTTATTCAATAATGATCATGTCATCTTCAACAACATCATAAGTGTCCATACCCTGAATTCCGTCCTGGATGTCTTGCACCTCTATTTCCTTCAGAAGAAGTGGACCCACTCTGTCATGTCCAGCAATATAGCTCTCTTTAAATGAACATGTCTTGTCCAAGTAACCTGTTTGTAGTGCCTTGGTGACACAGCTGTCAGTCATTTTATCCCATGACTTCTTCACCCAAGTCACGACTTCTTGCAGACAGGGCTTCACAAAGTTTCCACGCTGATTTCTTTCCATTTTATTTTCAATGTAGTCATTGACTTCCATGTGCAAATGGTCCTTGAATGGCTTGTTTATAGCAATATCAAGGGTCTGGAGATAGGCAGTCATTCCTGCAGGAATCATTACTTGATCTATTCTTCTCTCTGCAAGGAAGTTCTTCATTTCTTTAGCGCGGTGAGTGCTGGCTGAGTTCTTCTTTTATC
Organism: Antechinus flavipes; assembly: GCF_016432865.1. NCBI lineage: Eukaryota > Metazoa > Chordata > Mammalia > Dasyuromorphia > Dasyuridae > Antechinus > Antechinus flavipes. The sequence continues at coordinate 81,548,316 of NC_067399.1, forward strand.
CTCCATCATACCCCCTCACTCCCTCTTACATACCGGGTTTTTATGTTGTCCTGCCTCAGCTCTCCTCCACGGCACTGCTCTCAATGGCGCTAGCAAGCAAATCACTGGGGAAGAGTAGGATGCTTTGATCCAGCAGTGTTTCTACTGGGCTTATATCCCAAAGAGATACTAAAGAAGGGAAAGGGACCTGTATGTGTCAGAATGTTTGTGGCAGCCCTGTTTGCAGTGGCTAGAAACTGGAAAATGAATGGATGCCCATCAATTGGAGAATGGCTGGGTAAATTATGGTATATGAATGTTATGGAATATTATTGTTCTGTAAGAAATGACCAGCAGGATGAATACAGAGAGGACTGGCGAGACTTATATAAACTGATGCTAAGTGAAACGAGTAGAATCAGGAGATCATTATATACCTCAACAATGATACTGTTTGAGGATGTATTCTGATGGAAGTGGATCTCTTCGATAAAGAGAGCTAATTCAGTTTCAATTGATCAAAGATGGGCAGAAGCAGCTACACCCAAAAAAAGAACACTGGGAGATGAATATAAACTGCTTGCATTTTTGTTTTTCTTCCCGGGTTATTTATACCTTCTGAATTCAATTCTCCCTGTGCAACAAGAAGACTGTTCGGTTCTGCAAACATATATTGTATCTAGGATATACTGTAACCTATTCAACATGTAAAGGACTGCTTGCCATCTGGGGGAGGGGGTGGAGGGAGGGAGGGGAAAAATCGGAACAGAAGTGAATGCAAGGGATAATGCTGTGAAAAATTACCCTGGTATGGATTCTATCAATAAAAAGTTATTTAAAAAAAAAAAAAAAAGGAAGAACAGGATGACGCGCTCACTACTGCAGCTCTGATTGGATGCAGCTCGGAGCGCAGCGTGCGTTTCATGGGGGAGCGGGGGTGGGGGTGGGGGACGGTGCATACAGAGGGTACCATAATGTAGCGTGTAGCACAAGGGATCACTTTCACTACAATAGCAATCTCAATAGGGCTTATTTTTGGGGGAGGGCTTATTTTAGAGGAATCTTACACAGTAAGGGGAGAGCTTATTTTCGGGATAGGTCTTATTATCGGGGAAACACGGTAGTACAGTGTCCAGTGTCTGGCACAATAATAGATATTTAATAACTGTGTTACTTTTAATTGATTGCAGGAATCTGATGATTCTTTCTTTCTTGGTTTTAACTCTTAGATCTAGCATTCCTGTTTCAAAGATCATCTTTTTTAACTGAACAAAAAAATCCAGAAGCAAAATAAGAATTAAGGAGTTTTCTCTACATCATCTGTTGTTAATTTAAAAATGAAAAGGAAATTTAATCTGTAAAAACATAAAAAAGTAAAAACAGGAAAAAGATCAACTTTAAAAAAATGATCAGTGTCTTGTAAGAATAGTGTTAGAAGTGCTGAAACTCTGAAAGAACTAGGCTAAAGAGGAATTCAGGCCAAATGTCTGTCAGATTCTCTGGCATCTTCCTTTTGCCCCCAACAGAGTCAAACAAGCCTGCTTATTGTCCTTAGCATTCTGCTCTAGCCTTGACTCATTTGGAGCTTGAGTATTTTTAACGCTATTCTTACAAGACCCTAGGGAATGCTCTTTTTATTCATACTCTTTACTGTGTGTGTTTTTTTTAATGTGTTTCTTTTTAGATTAAATTTCCTGTTCATTTTCAACTAAAAGCATCTGCTTTCTCTCTTCCACCTCTCCCATTACTCCCTGGAAAAAGAAAAAGAAAAACAAAACCCGTGCTACAAATACACATAATCTAGCACCGTGGCCACATCCAGATCTGTTTCTGTACCTCTAAATCTATCACTTTTCTGTCAGGAGTGAGGAATGAGGGCAAAATTCTAAATCACTTGTCTTCTGGAATCATAACTAATCACTACATTGATCAGAATTCTTAGGTCTTTCAAAAGAGCCTATTCTTGCAATAGTATTATTTCATAAAAATTGTTCTCATTCTGCTCACTTCATTCTGCATAATTTCAAGTGCCATCTGCATTCACGGCCCATTCCTCATTGGAATAGATTTCTACTTTTGCTCCCCACCCCCACCTTGAGTCTTTAATTAACCCTGAGTATCCCTGCCCTTCTGACCTACCTCAGAGCTCTGGCCCCAAATCTGTCAAGTTAGCTTCCAATTGCTCCATAGTTTCTGCCCGAGACTCTTTCTGAAGGTCATATTCATGATCATAAACTTGAAAGATAATCCACTATAGGTTCTTCTTTGATCTCCCATTCAGTAACCTCTCTGATGTTCTTTTTACATCATTGGTAGAATAATTGAGGATGAGCTGAACTGGACTGTTTCTTCTAGCTTTTACATCTTGCCTGATCCTCTCCTAAATGTCTTTCTAAAAATCTTAAGTTGGCTGATAGTTCTCAATGAATCGACGTCCGTCTATTTAAACAGTTTCTCCCCTTCACTGAAATTGTTTCTGGCTTCAGAATCATTCTTGAGAATTTTTCATCATTCTTGGGCCAACTTTTCCTAAAGAAATTAGGCCATAATATACTACTTGTTCTTCCTCTGAATCCTTTTAAAGTTCAAGATTATGGAAATAATATCTTTATTCTACCTTTTCCTGATAACACCACATTTAATGCCTTTTTAAGAAGGCTGTTGACAAGCTAGGAACCACAGGAACCCAACAGAATTATGAAGAGACTTAAGATCATGCCATATGAGGACTAGACTGAGAAAAAAGGAATGTTTAGTCTTGCAAAGACAAGACTTCCTGGCCCCAAGGTATCTATCTTTAGATATTTGAAGGACTTTCATGTGAAAGAGGAATTAGATATATTCTGTTCAATCTAAAAGGGCAAAATCAAGTGTCAGATGAAAATTAGGAAAAAAAAAAAAAAACAGATTTAAGCTCAATGTATTAAAGATCTACCTAATGCTGAGAATAGTTTCTGCATTACTAGATATCTTCAAGGAAAGGATGAAGAATCACCAGTCAAAAATGTTTTAAAGGAGATTTTTGTTGAAGGACATGTTAAGATAACTCAGAAATTGTGACTTTAATGATCCTTGAAATATTCTCAAAAGAAATGATTCTCAAAAATCAATGAAAATTGTTAAAATAATGTTAATAATCACCATTGCCAGTGAATTTCTGGCTACACACACTCATACATATGTACATACTTTACATACATATGCATATGTATACATATACCTTCAATTCTTTGGCTCAGTAAAGAGTAGAGATCATTTATATGGATTTTTAAAGTTTTAAAGATTGTGTTTGCATATACATATATACTCATGTATGTACATATATACATGTATGTATTACATGTATATATGCACTTGTATGTATACACACACACATATATATGAATATATAGAGAGGAATTTGGACTCAGGTCTTCCAGCCTCTGAATTCAGTATTCTAACTCCTATGCATCTCCTCCTTGCTATTCCTATCACCAAAGGGAGTCTGTCATCAGTTCCAAATGACTTCTTGTACCTGCCCTTAATGTTTTTTAAATCACTAATCTTGACACAATTATACATCTCTCTCTATTGATCTCTGCCTCCCATGGTAAGGTTTTAGTTTACCAATAAGGTTATAAATACAGAGGTCAGAAATCATATCTTATATTCCTTTTTATATCTTCTGTTAGAAACTAGTTGAGGGTTGAAGATATGGGTATTTAATAAATTGAGTCATTGCATTGAATGCACATAAAACAGGAGAAGCCTCATCAAAAATACACAGAGGAAAAATGGTGCAATTTTTTTAAAGGAGAAATTTCACTGGAACCCATTCTTTCCCATCTTCAGGATTTAATGAGTTTTATTTTTCCCTTGTTGACAGCATAAAAACAAACCTCAATTAACAAAGGGGTCATTATCTTTGATGGGATAAATCACCATATTGTTTTAGTTTATTGCACTGCATATCATTTACAAAGAACACATGTCCTGGTTCAATAAAAATGTACTGAAAACCAGACATTCTATAAATTCATGCATCATAAAAAGTATGTCAGTTTGCATCTTTACCCCCTCTAGTTATTTCTTTTTTCTTCTTCTTTTCTCAAACTGGAAAGAACACCAAGGTTTCTTGCTTGTTTTAATTCTCCATCAAAAAAAGCTTCAGGCAGTGGGGCAAAACAGTAAATCAACACTGGGTCAAAGTGCAGCAATGGGATTTTATGAGTGATGCTTCTCTCCTTGCCTTCTTGGCTTGTATGCTTGTAGAGATGCTGACTTGTATTATGTTATCTGCCAAAATGAGCGTCCTTTCATCTAGTAACATTTAGTATCTTGAATGCAATCCAGGGCAACTCAGGCCAAGCCTTACAGACTCCTCCTCCTGGGTAGAACTTGCCTATCTCTACTGCTAGTTGATCTGTGGTGAGGTAGCATGCTCTGTTTCTGGCTGAGTCTGTCTTTCTCAGCATTATTCCATGGTTGGTGATGGGAAAAGAAGACTAATGGGAGCCAAAAATAAGGTTTCACATGACAGAAACTCATAACCTCCTTTGCTGTATAAGCATCAAATAATTGTTTTATGTCTTATCTGACATTCCATTCACTGAAATGTTCCCTGAAAGACCCTTTGATGTATCTCCAGCACAGAAGGACTCGATGTTCATGATGATGACCTTGAGCCTACCGCATCTACCTAGAGAATCTTCTGAATTACCAAAGTAATACTGAGTTATTTTAGTTCAGTGTTAAAATATATTGTATTTTAATTATTTTAACACTGGTAATTCATGTATGGTGTATAGGGGTGTTTGATCAATTAATAACTATTAAGTAGCATATGTATCCTGAGTACTACGTTAGTTTTTTGAAAAGATACAAAATTTAAATATATCTACTCTGTATATATCTTTGAGATACCTAGTTATTTATATACTGTATAGCATAATGTATGCTTGTTGAGGGCAAGGATCATGTTTTTTGCCTTTTTTAAAAATCCCCAATACTTAGCATAGTTATCTGATGCATAGTATTTAATAAATGTTTCTTGACTTGTTAGCTACAAAAGTACAAGCCCTATTTTCTTGGCAGGAATTGTGTTTATGTTATTTCAATTGTAAAATAATGGTAGAATCCTTGGAAATCATCATGGGAGAGAAGGGAGACATGATCAAAAAGGGCCTGCAGCATGTGAGTAGAGAAAAAACAGAAAATCCATTATAGGAATTAGGGACTGGCATGAACAAAAGCCTAGAAACCAGGAATGGGCAGCTGTGTAGCTTAGTGGGTAGGGTGATGACTCAGGAGTCAGGAGGATATGAATTCTGATATGTCCTCAGAGACTTATTAATTGTGTAACCTTGGGCAAGGCACTTAGCCCCATTTGCCTCAGTTTTCTCATCTGTAGAGCTGGAGAAAGAAATGGAAAAATCATTTTGGTATCTTTGCTAAGAAAACCCCAAATGGGGCCACAGAGTTGAGTAATTGAGTAAAAACAAGAAATCAAGATGATGAGAGAGATGGGGCTGGGGGGGGGGGGGGAGAGAGAGAGAGAGAGAGAAGAGGGGAGGACAAGGGAGAGAGAGAGAGATTATAATGTAAATGAAGGCAAACTATATGAGATAAAGCTATACAGAAAGTAAAGGACCTTGAATGCCAGGATCTGGAACTTATATTTGATTCAGCAGATAATTGGGCATTACTGAAGAGGTTTTATTTTAGAAGAAAACTGACATGATTGTATAGAAATCAGCTCAAGAAGATTAAGTGGCAGAATGAAGCATGGATTAGAATTAGGGAAGGTGAGCTGCTTAATTATCAATAGAAATAGAGAAGTTTGGAGAATAAAATGGGTTAAATTTTGGAATATATCCTTTGAGTACAGGCAAGACATAAATGTGGAACTGCAGTTATGGGTAAAAATTGGTGATAAAAATTTGGGAATAATCTATAGAGGTAATAAATCCATGGAAATGGAGGAAATTAGCATTGAGAGTAAAAACAGGACCAAGAGAATCACTTTAAGAAACATCTATATAAAGGATAGGTAGATAACCATCAAAGGTGACAAAGAAAAAGTAGTAGGAGAATCATAAAAGTCTAGAAGCTCTTGGACCCACAATAGAATCAATAAAGAGTAAGAGTGTCCTGGTAAGTCAGAGCAGCAGCCCCCATCCAATCCCCATCACTGGGATCATTAGAGTGAGGCTAGAGTTTCATATCATATGATGCTAGAAAAGAAAAGACTTGGGGAGACACGACTTATTTTTTCCAGTATTTTAAGATTTTGTATTATTTTTCTTCTTGGTCCCTGAAGGAAAAATTAGTAACAATGAACAAAAAATGTGGAGATCCCTTTACTCTGAGATTCTGTGCTTCAGAAATGTTAAGAACTGATCAAAATTCCATTTTAGTAAAAAGATAGCCTATTTTGGAGAAGAATCTCAAGGTTTGCAACTAGAACAGAAAAAAAAATGGTATTTATAATCACTCTGAATTAATCAGGGCCCAAATAAAGATCAGTTGGAGCTTAGCCTTTGACCTATGATTGGTCAATTAATGAAAGCCAGAATGATTTGGGTTTAAAGCATGGTTCTTAAGAAAGAAATCCAGCCTGCAAACAAACTTCAAGATACTTGGGAGGTTTCAGTGATCCTTAAAAAAAATTCTTTTGGGCTGAGCACCCATGGATAAGTGAATGATACTCTATGAAGAGAAAGAGAGTGAGGGAGAGAAAGGGAGAGGTATGGGAGAGAGAGAGGAGAAGAGGAGAGAGAGAGAGGAGGAAGGGAGGGGCAGAGAGAGAGAGAGAGAGAGAGAGAGAGAGAAGAAGAAGGTGGAAGAAGAGGAGGAGGAGGAGGAAGTGGAAGAGGAGAAGGAAGAGAAGTAGGAGAAGGAGGAGGAGGAGGAAGAGAAGGAGAAGGAGGAGAGACAGAGAAGGGAGGAGGAGACAGAGAAAGAGAGGAGAGATGTATTGCTTAATTGCTCACAATTAGTGAATTGACCAGTTCAGTTGGGTCTCCAGTGGATCAACTTACTCAGAGACGTTGTTGTTTGTCCTTTGTTCAATCATATAAATACAAAGTAAATTTCTTGGAGAGAGAGAAAAAAACAAGATAGTCTATTTTGTAGATTAGACAAACGTTTGATTTATTCCTCAATTGTCTTCTTCCCAATAAAACTCCATTCTGGAAAAAGACTTACTACAAACATTCTAGAGCTGTATGACTACTGGCAAATTACTTCCCACTCTGGCCTCAGTTTTCTCTTACACTTTTAAATTCTGTCATCTTTTGATTCTATGAAAGACCATTTTTCCCCAGTTCCTAACATGCAATAGCAGTTTAAAAACACTTGAACATAAAAAGCTACTACTGTAGTAGGAAAAACAAGAAGATAAATTTAGAAGAAAACAACAATGAAAACAGCTACTAGCAAGAAATATGCTAATTAGACACAAGATCAGCAAGAACTACTGTAAGAATTAAGAAAAGAGATAGTAGTGGTGAGAGAAAATTGGAAAAAAGAAATTAGAGTGATGCAAGAAAATTATGAAAAAAGTGGTAAAAGATAAGATGCACAGAAAAATACCAAAAACAATAACTAAAAGATAAAAAAAAAAAAAAAAAAAAAAAAAAAAAAAAAAACTGGCTAAATGCTAAAGACACAAAAATTCACTAAAGAAAGGAATTCCTTTAAAAAGCAGAATTAGCCAAATGGAAAAAGAGGTACAAATGCTCACTGAAGAAAATTCTTTAAAATTAGAATTGGACAAGTACAAGTTAATGACTGCATGAGACTTAAAGAAACAAAAGTCAAAAGAATGAAAAAATAGAAAATGTGAAATATAAGAAATACAACATCTGGAAAATAGAATGAGAAAAGATAATTTGAGAACTATTAGACTACTTAAAAACCATGACCAAAAAGGATACCAAATATTGTAAGAAATTAAAAAGGAAACATTTTTCTTATGTGGAATCTAAAGGATAAATAGAAATTGAAAAAATCATCTTCTGAGATATCAATATGAAAATGTTCAGCAATATTACAGCCAAATTCTAAAGTTCCTAGATCAAGGAGAAAATATTTCAAGAAGCTAGAAAGAAAGAATTCAAATATCATGGAGCCACAATGAGAACAACACAAGATTTAACAGCTTATACACTAAAAGAGGAGAGGAGTTGGAATATGATGTTCCAGAAAGCAGAGGAGCTAGGATTACAACTAAGAACAACCTATTCATCAAAACTGAGTGTAATCCTTTAGGAGAAAAAGTAGATATTTAATGAAATAGAATATTTCCAAGCATTTCTTATTTAAAAAGAACAGCAGTGAATAGAAAATTCTACATTCACACATAAGACTCAATAGAAACATAGAAAGATAAACATGAAAGAGTGAACATAAAGGACTCTATGTCTAGGAAGATAGTATGTGTAATTCCTAAGAACTTTATCATTGTTAGGGAAATTAGGAGTCTACATAAGGAAAATGCAGGTTAGAGTCTATTATGTTGGAATAATACTCAAAAATGTAGGGGTTAAAAAGAGGGTTGTACTGACAAATGGGATAAATTTTCTCATATAAAGAAGGTACACACAAGTATAGTGGAACAAAATGGGTGGGTGGGCAATTCTTGAAACTTTCATTGCAGTTGGTTCAAAGAAGGAAGGATATATACACAGACACACACACACACACAATTGGGTATATATGTTACTCAATAGGAAAATAAAAGGGAAAGGAGATGAGAGAGATATAGGGATAGAAGAGGAATTGAGGGAGAGGGTGGACTGGGGAGACCACAAGCTGAAACAAGACAGACTTTTGAGGAGGAACAGGATAAAAAAAGGGAAGAAAAAGATAAACAGAGGAAAATGGAATGGAGAGAAATGCACAGATAGTGATTAAAATTATAAATGTAAATGGGATGTTAACTCATAGAATTGAAACAAATAGCAAAATGGATTGGAAACCAGATTTTAGCACTACGTTGTGTATAAGAGACCTACTTAGGACAGAAAGACAATGCACAGTTTCAATAAAAGACTGGAGCAGAGTATTATGTTTCAGCTTAAATGAAGAGAGTAGGAGTGGCAGTCATGATCTCAAACAGAGCAAAAACAAACATAGACTAATTGCAAGAGAGAATAAAGGGAGCTACATTGTGCAGGAAGATACCTTAGATGTTAAAGATGATAACATTTTATAGCAAATTTCTCTGATAAAGGCCTCATTTCTCAAATATTTAAGAAGTAGAGTTAAATTTAAACAAGAATCATTCCCCAAATGATATATGGTCAGAGATATGAAAAGGCAGTTTTCAGAAGGTGAAATCAAAGCTTTCTGTAGTCATATGAAAAAAAAAAATGCTCTAAATCACAATTGAAAAGAGAAAAGAAAATTAAAACAACTCTGAGGTACCACTTCACACCACACATGAAAAATGCTGACTGGGATAAGGGAAAATAGATTATTAACGAATTGTTTATGGAATAGTTAAGATGATCCAGCCACTATGGAAAACAATCTGAAGCATACCCAAAGGGCTGTAAAACTGTGTATTACCTTTGATTCAATACCACTACTAGATCTGTATCCCAAAGAGATCAAAGAAAAAGGGAAAGGACCTTTAAGTACAAAAATGTTTATAGCAGTTCTTTTTGTAGTAGCAAAGAATTGGAATTGGTGATTCATCCATTGGGATCTAGGTGAACAGGTTGTGGCATCTGTTTGTGAAGGAATACTATTGCCATATGAAATGGCAAGAGGAGTGGTTTCAAGGGGTAAAAAATATGACAAGACCCATATGAATTGATGCAAAGTGAAGTGAGAAAAATCATGAGATCATTGTGCACAGTAATGGTAATGTTGTAATGATGATCAACTGTGAAAAACTTGGTTACTCTGATAATTCCAATATAATTCCAAAGGACGAATGATGATAAATAAAATTTGCTATCCACTTCCAGAGAAAACAGATGAACTGAGTCCAAATCAAAGTATAATTTTCTAGCTTTTTATGATATTGCTAACATTATGGTGATATATTTTGCATATTTCATTTGTGCTGGTGATATAGTTTTCCTTCTCAGTAGACGGGGAAGCAATGGGAAGGAGCAAAGAATCTAAAACTCAAAATTAAAAGAAATTCTTTGGAATTCATTTACTTTGAGATTTCTGAGCATTCCTTTAACTACTTGAGTAGTAAGAATGAAGCTGCCAGAGACTATTTTCCTCCATAATCTGCTGGGTTCCATCATCAGAGAAAGGCAAACAGTTTGCTTTTGGAGTAATGGCTAGAGCTCCAGCCTAGAGTCAGGAAGACCTGAACCCAAATCTAACCTCAAACATTTACAAGCTGTATGATCCTGAGGAAGTCACTTAAACTCCTCCTCAGTTTCTTCAACTATAAAATGGTTTATAATAGCACCCACATCCTAGTTTTTGTAAAGATCAAATGAGATAGTATTTTGAAAGTGTTTAGCACAGTGCCTGGAACACAGTAAACTCTTATGTAAATACTTATAAATGCTTCCTCCCTCTTCCCTCCATTCATTGTTTCTTTTTTTCTTCCTTCCATCCCTCTCTATTTTTCCTCCCTCCCCCCCCTCACCCCTTCCTTGCTTCCCTCCCTTCCTTCCTTCCTTTCTTCCTTCACCCCTTCCTTTCTTCTTTCACCCCTTCCTTTCTGCTTTTTCTCCTTCCTCCCTTCCTTCCTTTCCACTTGCCTACTTCCCTACTTACTTTCCCCTATCACTAGTTAGTCCTATTATCCTGGCAGTAAGACTTCTAGGTTTGAGCTAAGGAAGGAAATAAAAAATTTCTTATGGCAAGTTTTCAGAAAGTTCCTCTTTCAGAAATGTTGGAATCCTTACAAAGTGATAATTTAGCATGGTACTTAGCAAATTTTCTAGCTCACTAATGTATTTAAGTACTCATTGGAGTTCACACTTTGGGAGATTTCATGGTTTAGTATGAGATATCCGAATTCACACCTCCCTTAATCCCTGCCTCCAGAAGGGAGAGTCAACCTTTGGCAGAGATCATATATAAAGAGGCTCTTAGCTTTGGGTTAGTGAGTTACTTCGGAACATTGCCAGGGATCGGAGAGGAACACTCTGGGAGGAAGCTCGGAGGCAAGAGAGATTCATTTCCAACTTTCACCTTGGTGCTGGCTGGAGGCAGAAGAAAGCAGAGGCAGAAGCAAAGGACAAAGCTGCAAGAACTCTTAGAACCAAGCACAGAGAGAGGCCTCTAAGAAAAACTAACCAGGCTATATTGGAGACAATATAAGATCTGAATTTTTAACACCTGGCTGCATTTGGGTGATTATTACTTTTAACTGAAACTAAGGCTGCCTCCAGAAAACCTCCCCAAGAAATCTGCGCTCAGAGAGAACGATCTTATATTATATTAAAGAAGAAAAACACCACATAGAAGGAAATATCTTTGATCTTAAAATTAGCCTTCAATTAATAAAATGAAAAGTACCCTATCCACAATCCATCTATGAACTATCAAGAATAAATGTTGGTGATGATGACAAAGATGATATTAGCAATGAGATAAAGTAACATTCACACCATACTTAAAGTTTACAAAACAATTTGCTTATATTATCTCATTTGAGCTTCACAATAGCCCTCTGGGAGAAATACTACAGAACCCCTCTATTAGGCCCTCTGTAAATAAGGTTTAGAAAAATGAAATTCCTTGCCTATAGTCACATAATTACTAAGAATTGGAAGTAGGATTTAAACTGATGTATTCCTGATTCCAATAACACTCTATCCCAGGAACCCAAAATAGAAAAACAATACTTTTCAGATCCTTCATATAGGAAAGATTCACTGAGCAGAAAAAAGTATAATTTTTTTCAATCACTCACTGCTATAGTGACAGGGAAGGGACCTCACACAAGAGTAAGGCTGCTGGACCAGGGTTTTGGTATGCATGAATGGCTCCAGTACTTCTCCATATCCTCACCATTAAAAACGTATGCTCTAGCTCCAAGATACTTTCTGGCTCATTTATCAAACCCTTCTATTTCAGTGGTCCAGCTCATTACTGCCAGATATTGGTATCATCTTCCAAACTAAGATTATGGTCTTTTAAGCATATTATCAAAACAAAAAAAAAAGTTTATTTTTGGGACTCATACCAAAGACTGATATGGCTTGATTCACCTACAGCTTTTAGAACTTAAATATCTCTAATGGGAAAGGTATTTACCAAAATAGAATGGGCTCCTTCTTGAAGCAGTGCCTCCCTTCTCTAACACCCAAGCTGGATGTCATCAAAGAATAGCTGAATGATCCTTTGTTAGGCACATTGTACATCAGATTCCTGGGTAGGTACCGCTTAGGCTAAGTGGCTTTTAAAACCACTGAATATTCCATGTTTTGTGTTTCCATGGAGGGAAATAATCAATATGAAAGTATTTTTCAAAATATAAAATATTACATAATACATGAAATGGGGATAGAGATGGGAAAGAGGAATTGTAATCATGACCTTTAAATTAAGCATTTCTTACTACAGGCATCCAAGGCATCCAACTCATCAGTGTCTTGGATTATTTCCTGGCTACAGAGCTGCTGAGCCTGCATAAGAAAACAAACATGTATTCTAAACAAGAGCCTGACTTCTCAAAGTCAGAAAACCTCCCAACATCCCCAGGCAGCCCTTCCTGATATTCCAAGAAGTTCCTAATCCAAATATTGATCCTGGGGAGAAGAGTTTTCAGAGAACGTGTTTTTGTTTCTATTTTTTTTTTCTCTGAACATCATTCTTTGTCTTCCTCGGTCCTTGGCAGGAAGTAATGCATCTTTAGAAGCCAGATGGGAGGAAAGACAATATCACCCAAAACAAAAGAGTGGGAAGGGTTTTCCTAGAAGCTGAGACCACATCAAAGCAGTTTTTTGCTCCTAACATGTGTAACTTTTTAACTATCCTGATAATAGAGATAGATACAGAATCTAGAGTTACTGTAGGAAGAGAAATAAAGTTTATCTTTGTGCATGGCTGGGTTAGTAAATACATTGTGTTCTTTTTCCATTAGCTCAAAAAATGAGTGTGAGAACCAAGGACAAGGTGATAGACCTGAAACTCTCACCTGTTTCTCCTGGTTCGGATTTGATTTCTCCCACACATGTCTGGCAAAGGGAAACCTTGAGGGAGAAAAATGAAATATTTCCTTATGACTGTCCGCATTTGGGGAGATATGAATCAGTAAAAGACAACATGATATAGTCTAAAGAGTTAGATCTGAGCAGCCAAGAAATGCAGTGGATAATGTTGGATTTGTAATCAGAAGGCCTGGGTTCAAATACTGCCTCAGACACTTATTAGCTGCTTGACTCTAGGCAAATCAGTATAACCTCTCTCAACCTCAACTTATATTCTGTAAAATGGAGATAATACTTCCCATCGTTTGTGAGAATCAAATAAAATGATATTTATAAGCACTTTGCAAACTTAAAGTGCCATATACAGGCTAGAAGAAGATGTAGGTTTGAATCCCACCTCAGTAATTTCCTTACTTTGATATCATTGGACAAGTCTATGAGCCTCGGTTCTTTTAAATGAGGAGTTTAAACTAGATTACCTTTAAAGTACCTTATTATTATTATTAAATCCACAATATTAAAAATAAAAAGATTCAAATAAAGGCACAATTAATGATTATCTTTGTTTCTAGATTATACCTAGACAAGATAATGCTCATAAAGAAAAGAAAATAAAGGAATAGCTCTCACCTGTAGACTTGGTGAACTATATGCAAATTGATTTTAGGTTGAAGACAACAGATCTTAGGGAAGTGGAAGATAGCAATAGAGAGTTAAGGAGGTAAAAGACAGAGAGGGACTACCATAGATATATCAAGTCTGCTCCTAAGGTCCATTGCTGAAAAACATGTTTATCTTGCATGTCAATGACCATGCGGCATTTCACCTTGAATAGTTCCTAGAGATAGAGATTCAGCCTAGGATCACTCAAGAGGTCCAGCCCTACCACTCAAGGAGGCTCCAAAGTTTTTTGCCCAGGTATCCATAGGCTCAGAGATTGCTGCCAAGACTCATGATCACCATTGTAGCTCCTATTTATCTCACATAGAGTGATATGAGGAGAGGATAGATATCAAGAAAGACTTCTTGACCAGAAATGTTCTTGAACTGAGTCTTAAAGGAAAATAGGGAATATAAGGGCCAGAAGCTAGAAGGGAGAGTCTTCCAAGTATAGAGAATACAAAAAAGTAGAGATGATACAAAGAATTTTCTATACAAATAACAGCAAGTAGGTCAGTATGGTTGGATTGTAGAGTATAAGAAAGGGAGCTGAAGATAAGAAGATTGTAAACATGGAAGGAAACTAGATTATGAAGAGCTTTAAATGTCAACCAAAGGATTACTTTTCTATGTATCTCCAGCTCTTAGCACAAGGCTTGGCAAATTGTAAGTGTGGGATGGTCAACTCTGCCCTTTAAAAATAACTATGGCATCTAAGTGAAAATGGAGTGTAGAGAGAATTGAAATCCTTGGAATACTATTGCAATTGTCCGGGACAAAAGTGATGAAGGTCAATACTTAACATAGTAGCTGTGTGAATGGAGAGAATGATCACATAAAAAAATGTTGTAGAGAAAGGAATTATAAGACTTGACAATTGGTGCAATATGTGGAATGAGACAGAGAAGCAGAAGATGATCTCAAAGAGCTTCTAATGAGGAAGAATTGAGCCCATATAGGAGAAAAAGGTAATGGTAGGGAGGAATATTTTGCAATTACTTTTCTTGATATGCCATTTAAATAAATTCCTTTCCTGAAAACTAATTAAGTATACTGATTGCTTAAGAGTAAGCATACTGATGGGGGCTCATGAATTATAGTGTTAGGAATACAGACCCCCCCCCTAGAACTTATTATACAGAACCCCTAGATAATTGTCCTACTACTTGAGTATCAATTCAAAAACCTAGGAGTTGGATTTGAGGAAGAATCCAGAGGTGGGATGCTATAATGTATTCAGAAAGTAGTAGGTACAGAATTGACTTTGTATACAGGAAAATCTAGTTGTGAGCCTGGGAAATATGCTAAACCTACCTCTCAGTGTTCTGGGCAACTCCTTAAAACTATTAGTAGCAGAAGTCATAGACTGAATGATGGAAGTTGATTTTTATACAGATGAAATCATAGTTCCAGTAAAAAAAAAAGGTGTGGGGGGAGGATAAAAAGCAAAGAGGGACCATTATTAATTAAAGGATATAAGAAAAGGCCTCATGAAGGCTCCTGAACTGTTTTTCCACATGAAACCAACTCCAGAGTTTATTTGTAATTCCCTTTTACTCACTATTTGCCTATTGCAGTGGTTTGTAATTGAGATCCCTATGATGCATGACTTTGGGACCACCTTAGAGACAGCCTCTTTGTTACAAGTAACTGCCAAGAAATTTTAATGGAGGCTTCCTTTTCATCTCTCATTCTTTGGCTGCTGTATACTATTTCACACGGATAATGTAGTCTGTTATTAAACCAACACATAAAAGGAAAGATACTTAAATTGGAGGATTGGTAGATGAGGAAACTGGCAAGGGAAAGTGTTTGATGTGCACGAGGGAGCAAATTCTCCTGGAGCAGTCAGATTGGAGAAAATGAGACAGGAAGAGACATTTGAAAGGCATGGGAAACCTCAACAGTAAAGACTGCCATGGGCAAATAAACCTAGTTCTGGGGTGAAAGGAGGTCAAAACTCAGTGAGGTCATATGTAGGCTGAGTTTAAATTGTTGTAATTATAGCAGATGTACTACTGATGTGTAAGTCATGAGAAGATTTGGGGATCTGACCTCAGAAAGATAAAAAGGAATTCTATAAGGGAAGAGAAGGAATTCTGCAAAAGTTCAGGCCAGAGGCTAGATCAGGTCACAAAAAGTCATATTTGGCTGCATAAATTTCTACCAGTAATAGCAAATTGCTATATAGGTTATCTTGTTTTAATTGAAAAAAATGGAGATAATCTACCTCCCAAACATTGTTGTAATGATCAAATGAAACAATATATATCAAGAACTTTATACAAGTTTGCACTATGTAAATGTGAATTATTATACTTTGAGGATCATATGGCCAAACAGTTTTAGAAAGGATACCCTACACTGATTTTCCTAAGAATTTTGAATACTTGTCTCTCCTTGGGATATATTGACAGATATCTGTGCAAAATATCAAAAATCTCAACTTTCTGAAATTGTGTATTCTACAACTTAGAAAATGGAAAGTATATCTTTAGACTATATGTGGTCTCTTTTTCTTGAAAGAAAATAAGTTAGGGAAGTTACTATAATTCACTTGACAATGGACCAAGGAGCCATCTCATTGTGAAAATAGAGCACAGTAGATAGAATCAATATTTGTTATTATTGTTTTTTTTTACCGTAAGGTTGTGATGACCGCATTTAGCACCCAGAGTATATTAGAATCAGCTGGAGTCAGAAGAAGGGAAAATGCTTGATCTTTATTCTTTGCAGAGGTGAAGGGGAATGGCTACACGAAGTAAGAGCAATCGTGACACGAATCTGGCCAGCAGTGCCTCTGCCTCTCCCCCTCCACCCACCAAATCATCTCTACATCATCTCCTATACAACACATCAAACTTGCACAGTGGGTGGGGCCATTCTTTCTCCAAGCATATATTAATAGCGTATTGTCCAATTGCTATTTAGCCTCATGTGCTTGGGACCTCAGTGCAATGACTCAGGAGCTTTAGCCCATTACATAAGGTTAGTGTGATAAATTAGAAAATGTATTAAGATACTTGGATTCCAAGTCTTGCTCTGTCACTGAGTTACTGTGTGTCCTTTGCCAAATTTCTTTGCCTTTCTATGCCTTGGTTCTTTACCTGTACAATTGATAATTTCTGTCTACCTATTCCCAAGGTGGTTATGAAGGTAAAACAGGATAATATCTGTGAAAATTCCTTTGGAAAATTAGAAGATTGGTATAAATTTAAAGCATAATTTAGGAGAATGAGTATGAGAAATAAGACAAACATGTGTGATTTTCTTTATCTGATTTTTTTTCTTTTTGAAAATGTAGCAGCAAGGAGAAGAAAAAAATCTAGAAAAAGATTTCATTTCTGATCTCCCTGTCTTTGAAAATCTCATCATACTACAGTCATTCAAATTTGGAAACCAGACAAATGGTATATAAAAGAATCCTGAGAGGCAGGATACATCACATACACTTTGCCTGTAGGGAAAACATTCCTTTTGTTCTGTTGCCACTTGGAAAGGTTACTGAGAAAGTTTCCTAAAGGGCGTATTGTTTGGGATTATTCCTATAACTGTTTCCCTTCTGCCAGAAATGAAAAGATTATAGAAGAGATGCAAGTTATAGCTTGACTGTGAGGCTGAAATTACTCAAGTTATCACTGAAGAGCATCCTTAGAGGAATTAACATGAACGACTAAGACTCCACTGGCCAAATAACTGTTTAATATGCGGCTACATTCTTTTGGGCTTCATTAACTAAAATCTTGTGATAATTGGATAAGCAACCTTAAGTTGGCCTTTGATTAGCAAATCCTTTCTTCCTTATAAACAAGATTGAAGAAAGCATTTCAGAAACTGTTTAAAAAACAAAACAAAACTGCAATCATTTTAAAAGCACTACTTATACAAAATGAATAAAATGTTAATTACAAGTTAGTGACATTTATTCATTTAAATTAATTCTCCTAAGTCTCCAAGTGGGACAATAGTTTGCATGAAGGGATCGTTTAGTTGTTGTTTTGGTTTGGTTTTGGTTAAGACTATGGGAGAGGCTAGGAAGTCAAAGTTTAGACCACTCAAGTTGTTATAAATTCATTTGCAGAATGCTAGGGGAAGATGACAAAGATTATTAGCACTATTGCTTCACAAAACAGCAAATAGCAAAGGAAGAAAAAACAAGGACTAAATAAAGAGAGATAAATCCTGGAAGCACCCACAGAAGTTCTACATGGATGTTTGGTGAAACTTAATCTAGAAATTTATTACACTGGAATGGAGGGACTCACCTTTCTACTTCAGAGAACATGCAAGTATTCTATAACCATCTCTGATCTGCTTACACAATGGTAAAAAAAATTCCTTTTGATTAGTTGCTGAGCCCAAAGTGGGAGTGTACATATTTATACATTATAAATATATGCATATTTGTATAAAAGCTTTCTTTAGTGGATAAACTCATTCTTTTTTTCTTCCTCTTAGCTACAAAGTATAAAGATGACTATCTAAGGATTACTAAGGTATGGGATCACTTCCATCCATGCAGTCTTACAGAATTTGCTTGATCCTGAGGGAGATGAGCAATTTTTGTTTGTGATTTTTTTTGTTTTATAGGGCCTTCAAGTCCTCATAAATTGTTTTATTAATAAAAATAACATCTGTATTGCCCTTTGTGATTCATACTTTCTTCACAACCCAGAAAAGAAAGTAGGATAAGTATTACTATTTTCCCCATTTTACAAACCAATAAATTAAAGTTTTGAAAGGTAAAGTGAATTTCTTGTGGTCACAGAACTCACAAATGCCAGACCTTGAACTTGAAGCCAAATCCTTTAGTTCCAGAAGTGATACTGTACTTTAGCACTGCAGTGCTTTTGTTACAAACATCCTGTTCATTTTTCCCATAAAGGTCACAAAATCTGTTGCTTAGAGTTAATTTCTGATCTGTCTCCAGTTCTTCATAAGCACCTACTTTGCCTTTCAACTTTCAGTACTCAGTAGTCCTCACAAGCTAATGGTCTGAACAGATTGAATCAGGAAATCACAGAAACTTTTAAATAAAAAATGAAACTTAAATACCCATTTGAAGAGCTAATTATCCTTTATAAAAGCCTGGAGATCTCTGTATAAACCTTTAATAACCACTTTAGTGAAGCCCTCTAAAATTTGGTCTCTCTTCAAGTTTCTGTAAAAAAGAGAAAAATAAAATTGAAACGAGTCAATAAGCAAACACTTATTAAACATTATCTTTATACTAGGTTTTAGGGATACATATGTATGATATATCCTCTTTCTTTTGTGGACATTTTATTTGATGAAATGAAGAAGAAGAAAAAGGATTTCTCTGTGACAAAAGCAGCTTGAGATAATTCTGAGAATCTGAGAGAAAATACCTTCCAAATAAATGTCCTGTGAAGACCTATGTGAAAGCAGCTCAGTGGCAATAGCACTGATTAATTTAAAGATGGATCCAATGCACTATTTCTCACAAGTTAATTTAAATGACTTTTCAGGATTTAGAATTTATTACTAGGAAATTGCATTAAAGAACTGTTTGGGGGAATTTGAAACTATTTTATAATAACTATACATGATGGAAATGTGAATTTGTAAATTTCTCATCACATAGGAAAGCCTGCATAAAAGCAAGAAAGCCAGAGAACAAACTGAGAGTGGATACCAACTGAGAGAAAGAAACTGAAAGCAGAAGAAATAAACAAAAAGTCAGAAGAAAGAAAAGAAAAAGAAAAGAGTCAATAAGTAGAACAAAGACTGAGATGAAGAATAGCTGAACTGAGAAAAAAGTAAGCTTGGAAAGATTTCTCTTCTGTAATTTTATCTGTCCGTGATGCCTTGCTCTTCAACACTATCAACAGCTTGAAAGAAATGAAGTCCCTTGGAATTTAACCATGTTGCCTTCTTGTACTTCTCTGACTGGAGGAAAAACTCCTCATATCCCAGAAAAACAGACAAGAATGGTTCTGCACATTCCCAGCTGAAGGAAATTAATTGTCACTGAAAGAGTAAAATTCTGCTATTTCACTAAAAGAGCTTAACATTAGTTTTTGGCTCACATGTAACAGAGAAATGACTTCACTGCAGAATAATAGAGAGACACAAAAAAGGAACTATCTTGCCCAGTAAGAGACTTGATCTCCATGGAGAGACTAAGACCATCTAAGTCTGTGAGCCAGAGTTGTAAGTTGTACTGGGAACATACATTTTCTCTTCTCACATGCTCTTGAAGTTTTTGCCCAGTATAACTTTCTTCCCTTCTATTGGTAGAAAAGTATGATACAGGTTCCTAGGTGTTCTATTATGTTTTGATTTTTCCTACTTTTTGCTTTCAATTGAGCACATATTGCATTATGATTATACTTGCTTTTACCTTCTCATTTAGTAAATGGTTCCTATTTAAGAGTCAATAAAATCACTGTGACTAATTTATGTTTACCATCTCTGTGATGGTAAGCAATCAGATGTAGGTCATACATATGTAATCACGTGAAATATTTCCATGTTAGCTGTTTTATACACGAAGATTCAAATTTTTAAAAAATAGAATGAAATACAGAAAGTTAAAAATAGAAGTTTTCAATCTCTATTCAAATATCAGTTCTTTCTCTGGAATTAGAGAATCATTAATTCTTTGGGATTGTCTTAGATCATTGTGTTCTTGAGAATAGCTAAATCAGTCACAGTTTTTCATCATATAATACAGCTGTTTCTGTGTACAATATTCTCCTGGTTCTGCTCATTTTACTTAATATCAGTTCATGTAAGTCTTTCCAGGTTTTCTGACATCATATTGCTTATAATTTCTTGTAATACAATGATATTCCATCACAATCATATACTACAACTTGTTTAGCTATTCCCCAATTGATGGGCATCCTTTCTATTTTGAATTCTTAATCACCAAAAGAAGAGCTGTCTTAAATATTTTTGTACAAATAAATCCTTTTCCTTTTTTTGATGTACTTGGGATATAGACCTAGTAGTGATATTGTTGGAACAAAAGTTATGCACAGTTTTATAGCCCTTTGGGCATGGTTCTCAATTTTAGCCTTGTTTTTTCATAGAAAAGAGAATGAATGGGGCAGCTTGGTGGCGCAGTGGATAGAGCACCAGCCCTGAAGTCAGGAGGGCCTGAGTTCAAATCTGGTCTCAGACACTGTCTAGCTGTGTGACCCTGGGCAAGTCACTTAACCCCAATTGCCTCAGCAAAAAAAAAAAAAAAAAAGAAAAGAGAATGAAGATTTATATTTTCTCTCATTAGAACTATTTTTCATGACACTCCCAGATTAATTGCATTGCCAGTTGGTCTGCCAGTTTCTCAGTGAAAGCATGATACTTTCAGGTGAATTTTTTAGTTATGTTCTCTCTCTCTCTCTCTTTCTCTCTCTCTCTCTCTCTCTCTCTCTCTCTCTCTCTCTCTCTCTCTCTCTCTCTCTCTCTCCCTTAGTTTTTTCATCTATGAAATGATGTTATCTAGATTAAACACTAAAGGATTTTTTCCTGTTCTTGGATTTTGTTACCCTATGAAAGTTGTACTTTGAGTGATCCAGTATTGTATATACCTTTGTTTTGCATTCAGCTGTATCTTCCTGAGAGCTCTGTTCCACAGTGAATCACCAAAATTTTCAAATACTTTGAAAAATTGCCTTTGTTAAAATTGTCTTTTTTTCTTTAGACTTCCTATGTAATAAGAGAATGTTAAAGTTGGAAGAGGCTTGTCTTGATCCCCCAGTCCTAGTATCCTACACCAAATCACTATCTATCTATCATCCATGTATGTATACACAAATGCACATATATGTATGTGTATGCATGTGTGTATGTCTCTTCTGGTAAACATACATTTCTTCAGACCCAAGTCTGTTTTGCTTTTGTGATTGTTTCCCCAACATAGTAAGTAGGTGCTTAATAAATGCTTTGTTGAACAAATTAATTAATAGCAGTAGTAATAGTTAACATATATGTGTATATGTATATATGTAATACTTTAAAATTGAACAAGATCTTATGTGTATTATATCATTTGAATGGGTGGATAGAAAAGTAGATAAATGAATGATGAAGTAAGAAACGAAAGTTAGAGATCATTTAACTCAATTGTTTCATTTTGTTGGTGGAGAAATTCATATCAAGAGGGGCAAAGTAACTCCAAATCATATGACTCAATATTAATAGAGCCAGGATTAGAATCTAGGTTTCTTGATTCCAAATCTTTGTTTTAAAGATTAAAGGCAATCATCTTATGTTCTGTGGCAGGATGGCAGCTAGAACATGAATTAACAACTAGGCTAAAGGATCTCTGAAACAACTCCTATAATATAGGACAAAGATGGAATTTATTCTTGAGTTTTCTTAGTTATTGAGTGTGGTGTCTGGAACATCTGGTTTTGAATGGATGTTCTTTCTACATTTATTTACTGGGTTAATACAAGCAAATCACTTAAAGTTTATGAGCCTCAAATTTCTCATCTGTAAAATAGGGGAAATGACATCTCATCAGAGACAGAGATAGATCAATAGATAGATAGATAGATTTATACACACATGTGTATGTTACTTTTATGTATAAAAAGATACATATTTTGCCTTTCAAACTGATAGAAAAGATGATTGCCATTGCTATTGTTGTTACAGCATTATTACTGTTATTATTATTACTACTACTAATTGATAGTCTATTGCAATAGTCTATTATCACATTACAACTAAGACAGTCAGTAGTCAGATTGAATTGTCTGGATATAACGTCAGGAAAATTAGTCAGAAAGTTTCTCTATACAACAACAAATAAGTGTTTTCTCCCACTTTTTGTTTCATTGAATTGACTGGATTAGCCATGTGTTTGAATCTTGTAGAAATAATGTTGGCTTGTCTCTTAGATCAAACAACTGACTGATGGAATTTTAAACTTTCCAATTAGTGGTCTCGGCCTCACACAGCTAGTCTTGGTATCAATCAAGCTTTGTTCAAGTGCTCCAATAAATGTCTGCTTGGCTAGATTTTGCACCTATCTGAAGAGCTCTTTTTTCCAAGGTTAGTGACTAGACACTATGTAAATGTCGGCATCTAACTTTGGGTGGTATCTCTGAGGCTCAGAGCTAGGAACTGGATTGGGAAAACAAATGTGGTAAGCTTTCCTCTTTGGAAATGATGCTTCTAGTTCTACTACTCAGCTGTCATTCTTTTATTTTGTTTTTCTTCAGGAAAGAGTACTGGATTAGCAATCGGGAAAATTGAGTTCTAAAACTGGCTTTGCTATTAGCTTAGCAATGTAATTCTGATGGTCATTTATACTTACCAGTCTATTTCTTTATGTGTAAAATGAAGGAGGGGGGCTAGTCCTGGGTTTAAATTCTGGCTTTGCCACTTAGTGACTCTATGACTTTGGGTAAGTCCTTTAATATTCTAGACCTCAATTTCCTAATCTGTCAAATGAAAGGGGGGAGGGGAGGAACTAAATGACTTCTAAGAATCCTTTTAATTCTAACTCTACCTTCTCATGATCCTCTATGCTCTCCAAGATTCCTTCTGGCTCTGAGGGATCTGTATTGAGAAAATAGTACCTCTGGCATAAAAGCTGATGAGCCCTTTCTGGACACTTCCTCCATCTTTGGCTTCCACCTTCACCCAACTTATGGTCTCAAGAAACTGTAGCATATGCAACAGCCACAACTGCATAAAATCATCTCAGCAGTCAGACTAAATCAAGTTGAGAGCAATCAGTAATCAAAAGATTTCAAATTTATGGGTGAGTTAGGGGGATTTCTACTCTAAGCATGTAAAAGTTCTTCCCTCACTCACTTAGGAATAAGTGGGTGAGAATAATTTGTTTTAATGATTAGAAAGGCAACTGAAGCAGGTATTATAAAGCTTTCAGAGCTTGACTGACTAACCAAAGATGCCAATAACATGCACTACATCCAGAGTCATTGCCAATTGTCTTTTTGGTTTTGTTTTTAACAAGGCAATTGGGGTTAAGGGACTTGCCCAGGGTCACAGAGCTAATAAGTGTTAAGTGTCTGAGGTTATATTTGAACTCAGGTCCTCCTGACTCCAGAACTGATGCTTTGTCTACTGCATCATCTAGCTGCCCCACTGTCAATTGTCTTGACTTTTGTCTTGCCACTGGGCTCTAATAACTCTGGAGGAGAGAGTAATGAGCTGCAACCCTGAGAAATTGGGTATGGGAAGAAACTTTTAATTTTTTTATTCTGATATTAACAGACAACAAACAAAATGAACATTTTTATTTATAAAATAGAACAGAAAAAGAAATTTCTGATGAGATCCTTTTTGTTTAACAGATAAATTAATCAATTATGTGAAACACTGAGTTTTTCTTACATACCATTTGCTTTTTTTTTTCCTTTTAAGAATACAATCTATTCAACATCAATACTAAAGTTCTTCAGAGAGACCTTGAGAATGTTCTTGTACTGTAGATTCTTCTGACTTCCAAGAAAGTGCTTGGCTTGAGAATTCTCTCAATGGAGCAGCTAGATGGTGCAGTGGATAGGGTGCCAGCTCTGAAGCCAGGAGGATTTGAGTTCAAATCTGGCTTCAGACACTTAATACTTCCTAGCTGTGTGACCCTGGGCAAGTCACTTAACCCCAATTACCTGAGGGGGAGGGGGGGAGAATTCTCCATAAGTGAAAAACTTCAGTATCAATTGTGAGACATAGGAGATACTGACACAAAATCACCCAGCCTGACATGTCTTCATCAAAGAAATCATGAACCAGGCTGAATAGCACAAAGGAAATGTAAGATGCACAAACCTAGAGACATCTCCATCCCAAATATTCAGACTATTTGTGTCCAATTTGTGGTAGAGCCTTTTGAATTCATATTGGATTGATCAACCACAGTTGGACACACTGTACCTTGACCCCAACATCATGTCCTCTTCAAGTAGAAGAAAGAACAAACAATAACTAATGGAACATTTTACTTTCAAAATTGTCCTGCTCATTTGTGTCTCCTTCTGGTACTAAAAAGTTCCAGTGACTCCCTTTTCTTTCTCTTATCTTTTTTTTTGTTTTGGCAATCCTATCACCATATAGCCCACCTGTACTTTCTTCTCTCTTTTGCTTTCCTAATGCTCTGCACTTGTGCTTCTAGTTATTCCTGAAAAAGTGAATTGTGTTTCAAAGAAAGGGGAAATAAGAAGAGAAAGATCCAATTTTTGTTGGTCTTTCTTGTCATTAATATTTTAAGAGGTGTGGAATTTACAAAACATAGAGGGACCAATTGGATAACTCACTATCCAGAATGGAATGCCACGCTGACCATCTTTTAGTATATTATGTTTCTGGACAAATTTCTGGATCATTCCCCACCTTGTTTTGAGGTGCAGTGGCTCCTTGACCACCCATTTAATTTCTCAAGTCCAGACAACTCTCTAAAATCATATAATAAGAGAATTTGCCAGGAAAGGAAATTTTTCATCAGATGACCCTTATACAGACAAATTCAAGGTTTAGACCAAAAAAAATAAAAAACAACAAAAATTAATCCCTAAAAACCCTACAGCTACTTGATTGCATCACTAGATGGCACTATATTATTGGGGTTGACTTTAGAGAGCACAGTCGGGAGGACAGCATAATGGAAGAGGTGGGGAGGGTATCTAAAAAAAGAAATTAGTTGCCGAGATAGACGGAAGATGAAATGTCTCAGTATTATAAAAAAAGATGCAAAAGATCAGAGTTCATTAATGCCATAAATGAGATCCCTTTTCTTAAACAGATAAATCAATCAACTTGCATTTATTAAAGAACTGTGCTAGGTACTGGGGTATAGAGGCAAAAATGAAACAAATACTCTCTGCTGTTAAAGGGCTTACATTCTATCCAGGGAAAACATGCACATTCCCCTTATCCAGGAGTCCATAGATAGTGAAATTATGGTTCTCATCCATGGGATGTACTCATATAAACCTATAACTTCTCTGAAATATATATTCTTAGAAAGTTGCCTAGAAAATTGAGAGGTGAAATAACTTGACCAGACTGGTAAAGGAAGTGATGGACAATAGAAATGAAGTTTTTAGTGTAACAAATGGCCAACAACATAGGACAAGGAATTTCTGTGTTATAGGGATAGATGATTATATGTGTGTGTGTGTGTGTGTGTGTGTGTGTGTGTGTATGGAGCTATAGATATATAAGTTGCTTTAGATAAGATATATAGATATAAGATAGATACATAGATAAGTATGCCTGTATTTATATATTTATAGTTACATATATGTATAACTATAAATATATACATATAAATATATATGTAACTATAAATATATACATAGAAATATATAATATAACTATAAATATATACATATAAATATATATGTAACAATAAATATATACATATACATATAGGCATACTTATACATATGGAGGTATTTTCAAAAACTCAACAGCATCTGGGGGTGCAGGTGCTGAGAATAAAGAGACATATTGGGTTTAGACTTTCCCCCACATAGTTGTGTTTCTGAAGTTCTTTGCTTCCCTCATTAGCCTCAGCACCGAGTTCTTGCATTCCATAGACAATTTTTACAGAGTTGTACCCTACTTTTGTTATTTGGCTTTGCTTCTATTTCTACATCTTCCTTTTAAAAATCTGTGGTCAGTGAGTTTCTTAGGCATCCACACTGGCTTCTTCAGACAAATCCCATTTTCCATTTCACTGGAATTGTTTTCTTTTGTGCTTTCAAAACTTAACTTGAGCATTTATCCTCCCTTTGGGACTGATTTCTCCTACAGTCTTTTACTTCATGATGTCTTATGTATTTTTCCTTTGAACCTTTCAAAATTTGATTTTTACAAAATCTAATCATGCTTTGGCATGTCTGATTATGACCAGATTTCTCCTCCTTCTCTATAGCAAAATCTAGGATAGAATAATGATTTCTTTGCTCCTCCTCCCTCCCTCAAGATTCTCATCATTTATATTCCAACAACTAATTTATCCATTAATGAGGATCAGATTCATGGAACTCAAGAGATTTGAAACTATCAAGAGGTGCCCAGTAGACAGTGTGATACCAAATGGTGGCAGAAAATGCCATTAAAAGTTAAATATTAGAGGCAGCTAAGTGGTATAGTGGATAGAGCACCAGCCCTAAAATCAGGAAGGTCTGAGTTCAAATTTGACCTCAGTCACTTAACACTTCCTGTGTGACTCTGGACAAGTCACTTAACCCCAATTGTCTCAGAAAAAAAAAAAAAAAAAACTAAATATTAGCTGGAAGCAGAAGATAACACCAAGAGTCACTAAGTATAAAAAAGGAAAATTGAAGTGAATTTTGGGATGCTATGTTGCATGAGTTCATATTGAATAGACATTCAGTGGATTTAGTGCACTTGGATCAAACTTTTAACCAGGGTTGATTAATCTTTTTTGCTTCATGGACCCCTTTGGCAATGTGTTAAGCCTATGACTTGTTACCTAAATTAATTGTTAGAGGATTTGCTCAATTTTAATTAAAGATCAATTAAAATAAGGGTATGATTTTTATCTCATTCAGGTAAATCAATATCCTGAAATCTACAAATTCCTTCAATTCCATCTCCTGACTCTAATCAATTTCCCCAGCTATCCCTGTGTCTAGAATATTCTCTCTTTTAATTTCTAGTCTCCTAAATTCCTTGGCTCCTTTCAAATCTATAGTCAAACAACTTTTCCCAGTCTTCCTTGTTTTATCTTCCTTTTGAGACTATCCCAACTAATCTTATATCTATCTTATTTGTGAATAGTTGTTTGCATGCCTCCCCAATTAGATCATGCTCTCCTTAAAAGCAGAAATTTAGAAATTGTTTAGCTTTTGCCTCTCTTTGTGGTTCTATCAATTAGCACAATGTTTGACATACAGTAGACACTTAATAAATGCTAATTCACTGACTGATTGTGAATCCCAGGTAAGGACCCTCGTTAAAAATAATACTCTCCATCTGCTAGTGAAGCATCTAAATAGATTTTAGTGAAATGGTGGTCCTTTTTAATCATCACTGGTCTTCATCTGTTAAAGCAAATCTTAAAATTTAGAGTTGGAAAGAAATCATCTAGTCCAGCTCCTCCTTTTTGGTAGAGAAGAAAATTGGGGACCAAAGAAATTAAGTGCTTTGACTAAGATGGCACAGGTAGCAAGTAGCTGTACTGAGATAGAAATCCAATTCTTTTAGCTTCAAATCCCATGCTCTTTCTATTATACACAATGACTCCTAAGAGGCAGAAACATAAACCAGAGCATTCCTATATACTCAAGCGCCAATTCAAAGTCTGCTTTTGATGAATGAATGTTTGCCTAATTTAACTATAAATCACAGTTTTCACTGAAGTGAAGGGAGTGTGCAATGTAGCTGTCATAAACACACAAGGCAACTCCCCTAGAGTGTTCTGAAATCTGACTCGTCTAACAAAATGGACACTAGAAAGAGCTATGAGGTAAAACAATAAGGCAATAGTTGCCAAAGAACTCAGTTATAAGTCCATGCTATTAAAAAACAAGAAAGAGAAAACTAGAGCAAATAGCAAGAAATGGCTCTGGGCCCCTATTAAATATGTGCTAGAAATAGTTCTCATTCAAGATTAACACTTTCAAGAGCACATCTAAATTCTATTCTGTAGTCCAGGAGAAATCCCACTGTCCCATGTTAAAGCATACATTTATACTTAAAACTAAAAAATCCAGAAAGCTATCTTCAAAAATGGTTGAAATCTACTAGTTACTCTACTGGTTATTATCCGTGTGAGTGCAAAAAGAAAAGATCTTTTCCCTCTTCTAGTCCTTAAAACATACAACCTCTAAGTTCCCTTCTTGCTCTAAATACCAGGAAACCTGACTTTTTAAGTCTTTAATTTAAAAAGTATGCTCATTGAGAGAGATTACACTCTGGTAATGCATTAAGAATCTTATTTTTGTACATATACCAACGAGAGCAATTAATTGGTCAATAAATATTTATTATGTGCCTATTATATGCCAGGCACTGTACTAATTATTTAGGATGCGAAAAAGAGGTAAGAGACAATTCCAATGCTCAAAAAGGTCATAGTCTAACAGAGGAATCAACATGTAACTATGTATAAATAAGCTATAGTCAGTCCTCAGCATTTGTGACTATATTTGTGGAGCAGCTGATATCCTGTTAGGTGCTACACTGATTTTGTTCATCCTACCATAGAGTAAAGAGCTCCCAGTACCTTGATTGCATATTTCCTTTGTTTGCCTTTAAAACTCAAGTTATTCCCTAAAGTATAATGCAATTTGTTTGGACTCTCATCCGAAGTATGTAAATTCAGTAATGTGGCTTAGTAAAAACATAAAGGTATTTGGCAAACTTAGTGCCTCAATGTCTGCAGCCATGATCAAGTTGACATATCCTTCACAATCTGCAATATCATTCACTAACTGTGAAGGACAGTATTGGAGTTGATGTTGAGACCTTGCAAATCTCAGCATTTTCCAACTCAAGTTCCAGTTAAGGTTCTCTTGGTTATCAGAAGGTAACCAAGGTAGAGAAGTTTACAGCAGTATGGAATATAATACCCTCACTTCATCATCTGACAGAGTAGAAGGTAAAATTCAGGTTAAAATGTTTTTAAGTATTTTATTTGCTATATTGTATTTATGATATTATATAGATTTAGTGAGTTATAGTGAATATTGTCTGAAATCAGTGGAGGATTTTTTTTTTCTTTTCTTGATATGTTAACAAAAAAAGTCATAGAATTCTAAGGAATTATAAGTGAAAAAATGTTTTGCATGTTACCAATTTTATTTTTTGTACTGCTATTATGGATTATTTCATGGTTACTGTGCTATGAAAAGTTCATATTATAAGAAATCATGGTTTGTTATAAAGAATAATATGCATAAAGGTATATTTTCAGCAATCTCTAGCAAAAATTACAGGTTTGGGTGGTCACAGGAACCCAACTTCTATTTCTCATAGGTTCAATGAATTAGCATTCATGTTTTTTTGTTTTTTTGTTTTGTTTTTTTGTTTTTTTACTTTATTCTGTTTTCTTGGCATGCTACCCCTGTGAAAGTTGAGGGCTAACTGTATATATAAGAAAATTTTGAAATAATCAACTGAGGTTGAGAACAAGAATTAGAAAGCATTGAGAAACTAGAATGGTGAAGGGTGAGAACAGATCATAATCTCATGTGGTTGGGGAAAGGAACTGGGAATGTTTATTCTGGAGAAGTGATGATTCAGGGGGACATGTTGAATGGGTATGACATGAAAAAAAATTAGATTTACTCTGTGCTCAAAGTGAAGTAACAAAAGGACAGATCCAGACTTGATGTAAGGAAAGACTTTCTAACAAGTTGAGCTATTTTGAAGTGAAATGTGCAACCTTGGGAGGCAGTGGTTCCACCTCAATGGAGGTAAGTTGTACATACATTGTAATAAGGATTCCTTTTTTGGGTGTGGATTAGACTGTTCCAAGTCAAATATTCTATAATCCTGTGAGAATAATCCTAGTTGTCAAAAGGAGAAGGAACAAATAAAATGGAAATTTGAGCAAAAGAGAAAAATACGGAGAAAATTCTGGGAAGATAGCAATGTAGGTCAGAAAATTCCAAATTTTCCAGATTTTTCCTATAAAAGAGACAAAATTGTACCTCAGGACAAACATAGAATGGTTAAAAACAAATAAGAGTTGAGGCAAAACAATAGTCCTCAGGGGACAATTGGAAAAAAATCTGAGGAAAGACATCAAACTGAGGTTTGGCCCTAGTGAAGTGTAAATATATCAAGGCTAGTTCCAATGAAAAAACAAGCAGGGAGCCCTGAGACAAGCTAGGTTAGAAAATAGTCTTTGTCCCAACCACAGGAACTTTCACTTCTAAGTCTTTGTGGGGAGCAAGGGGGTCTGAGTTGGGAAAATTCAGGGAACTTCTGCTGATAAGGAATGCTAGGTGCAGCTGTGTTGCTGAGAACCTGGGTAAGAAGAAACTATCACATCCTTGGGTGTATAGTAGCAGTGAGACAGGAACTTTGCTGGCTGCAACATTTATAGGAGGGTGAAGTTCTTTGTGTCTGGTTCTAGATCAGATGTAGAACTGAAGGAATACCTGAAGTCAGAGACATCATCACCCCCACTCCAGGACTAGAGGTGATTATACTAACAAGCTCTTATTTAAAAAAATAAGAAGGCAAAGAAGAAAGAACCCAACTATAGAAAGTTATTATGGGAATAGGGAAGACAAAGGTTCATCTTCAAAGGAAGATTAGTATCCTAAAATTTAAAAAAAAAAAAAAAAAAAAAAAAAAAAAAAAAAAAAAGCTTCTCCAATCTCAAAGAGTAATGTCAAATGGTTTCTTACCAAAAAAAAAAAAAAATAGAAGAATTTTAAAAAGACATTAAAAATCAAATGAAAGAGATTGATGAAAAAAACAACAAATAAGAACAATCCAAGAAAAATAAGATTATGAAAAGAAAGTAAATCAACAACTAGAAAATGAGATTGAGAATCTTAAAGAAGAAAATGACTCTTTGAAAACTAGAGTATGGCAAGGAGAAGCTATAAAACACAGAGAAATAATAAAACAAAATATAAAGAATGAAAAAATAAAAGAGAACATGAAACATCTCATAAGAAAAACAACATATCTGGAGAACAGATCACAAAGAGAAAATATAAGAATAATCAAACTGCCTAAAAGCTACAACAATAACAAAAGAATCTTGATAAAATAATGCAAGAAATAATTAAAGAAAATTATCCTACACTGTTAGAATAAGAGAAGAAAGCAGAAATAGAAGGATTCTATTGGATTCACCAATAATATCTGAAAGATATTTTACAAGAAATCCTACAGGAACTTCATAGCTAAATTCCACAAGCCCAAATCAAGAAAAAAGTATTACAAGGAACAAGATAAAAATATGACTGAACCACAATTAAAGTCATACAAGACCTAGCAGTTGTTACATTAAAAGACTGTAGATCTTGGAACACTATATATCCAGGAGCCAAAAAAAAAATAGGGTTGTGGCAGAAAATATCATACCTAGCAAAATTAAGCATAATCCTGAATGGGAGGGGAAAAAAGAACATTCAATGAAGGGTATCAAACTTTCAGAATTTTGTAGCAAAAAAAAAAAAAAAACCTGAACTTAATAAAAAAAAATTTTTTTGATATATAAAATCCAAGAGAAACATCAGGTAAACATCAAAGATTAATTTCAAGGGACTCAATATGAATAAACTGTTTATGCTTTATGTGTGGAAATGTCTAAGATTGTTATTAGGGAGTGAGTAGTTCAGAAGAAAGATTGGGGTAGAGTTGTGCAGGAAAAAATTAGAATACATGAATAAGGTGCAAGAGCAAACTGACACAGAAGAATTAGATGGGGAAAGATGGCTGGTAGTTCTGAATTCTATTCTCATCAAGTATGAGTTGAAGAGGGAACAGTACACACACACACACACACACACACACACATACACACATGTAGAACATAAAAGCTTTCTAAATTTATTAAGGAATAAGAGGGAATCAGAATAGGATATGATGAAATATATAAAGGAGTGTAGATTAATGGGAATGAAATAAAGTGTGCAGATTAATGGAAATGGTATAAAGAGGGAGAGAACAGATGGGAAAAAGGATAAGGTAGTTTAAATAATAGCAAGGCAAGGTAGCAAGTGGAAGTAAAGTAGAAGCGTCAGCAGGGTAGGAAACAAATATATACAAACATAATAATAATGATCAGGGGAAAAAGTAGAAGTAGAAGACAAAATTAAAGTTAAAATAGATTCAATCAAAAAAGAAAAATAGGGGAACTCCACTATATGTCAGCCATATTAATCAATATTGCTTTAGAGGACAAACAAGTATAATACAATCTTACATAGATGAATATGAATATGTATATGTATATATGTACACATATATGTGTGTGATTATGGATATCTATGTATTTGTATGTATATATGCATATATTTATGTGTATGTGTGTACACACATAAATGTGTTGTGTGGCATGTGTGTGTGTGTGTGTGTGTATGCACTTAAGCCTGCTTGGGAGAAGTAAGAGGGTGATAGTAAAGGTAGGAAAAAGAACAAAGTAAAATACACACAGAAGAGAAAATCAGAAACCTACAAGGAAGCAAAGAAAAAGATGGACAGTTCTGAATATAATGTGTAATATTTGTTATATAAGCTTTCTTGAGATGGAAATTTATTGTTTTATATTTTGAATCTTCTCATGTTCTGCAGTGCATATGACAATGCTTTTTTTTTCTTTTTCTATTTTCTATTTAAGATTTAAATGAATAAATAGAAAAATTTAAAATATTGGCATAAAAATGAGAGAAAAGTATGATTAAAATGTAAGGCCTACCTAAAATATTTGCCACATGGTATATTAAGAAGCAATTTTTAAAAGGTTATACCTTCCGCATATTATCCAGATTGATACAAGAAAGCTGGAAAGGCTCAATCCAAAGCACTGAACAAAGAGAGATGAAACAACTTGGGAGTTTGAGAATGTTCTTACTTCAGTTTGTATATGGCTAGTAAAGTTCAAACAAACATTTCAAGTTTCTTATGACCCAAAAGGCATGCTTTGTCCCTTAACTTACCAAACCAAACAGCATTGGCTATATCCCATGGCTCTATCCCAAGAAACTTAGCCTATATATGGCTTACCTCCAAAAGGAAGAGATCAAGTCTCTGGCAATCCTAGCTCATTCTCACAGCATGAAATGTTGAGATTTCATCACTGCCAATATATTGCAATATATAGTATATTTCATTTCAATAATACTCATTAATCATCTTACTCATTTGTAACTCATTGTAGTACATGTCATGATATCCAATACTGTTTCTAGCAAGAGAAGTAAGAAAAACATAAATATCTACAAATTATATCAATGAGGTAGCAAGGGGACATATTGTTGGATCTGGACTTAGGAAGACCTGAATTAAAATCTGCCTCAAAATTTACTAACTGTGTCATCCTGGGCAAGTCACTTAACCTCAATCTGCCTGATTCTTCACCTGTAAAATAAAGATGTTAATAATATCGACTACTTAGGGTTGTTACAAAAATACAATCAAACAATATTTGTAAAGTGCTTTACAAATACTATATAAATGCTAGCTATTATCAAAATGACAATGAATATCTAAAAATTAATTTGTAATCTTTTCCATATTGTCTCCACATATGGCTACCCTCAAATAGGTTTATATCATTAAGGAATAATAATGATAAAAATAGACTTAAATCAACATACTATAACACAATGAGTTTAAATGGATATGTAACCTGAATATTAAGGATAATACCATAAAAATATTAAAAGAAAAGCAGATTACATCTATTTCATAACAATGGATAGGAAATGAAAAAGTTTAAAGTTTAGAAAAAACTTTAGAAAAGTTTAGAAATAATTACTAAAGATAAAAAAAGGTAATTTTGATTACATGAAATTGAAAAGCTTCTGCACAGACAAAATTAATACCCTTCCACTAAAAAGGAAAACAGTTGAATGGGAAAAAAAAATCTTGGTATCAAATTTCTCATATAAAAAATTGATTACAAGATTTATAGACAACTAATAAAGACACATATGATCGAAAGTTATTCTCCATTAAATAAAGAATCAGAGGATACGAACAAACATTTCTCAAAAGTTTTCTGCAAACTATCAACAACCACATGAATGAATGGTCCAAATCATTTCTAATAAAAAAAAAATCAAAACAACAATTGAAATTTGACACAGTCTCATATCATACTTTATAACAGACCCCAACACAGACTATTGTATCAATTTTATAACTGCTTAATAAAAATATTCTTGCTTCCAGTTCTAGTTAAGTCTTTCAGTTCTTGATATTCCCCCTTTCTGATTCTTATGAGTTACTAAAACAGCAAAGTAAGGGATAGAGAGCATTCTTAAACTTGGGGAACAATGAGGGGGAAATGGAATAGGAAATGGGAAAGAGCATCAGAAACCTGTGAAAATATTCCCCTTGCATTTATGTAAATACAATGATTCATTTTGCTATTCCAGAAACAGACTAAATGTGTTTATAATAAATGTGCCTACAATAAATATGCCTGCTATGTCTGAAGCTGTTTTCATTTTTTCCCATACAATGGGATTAATTGTACTACTTAGTTGTTACAATAGTTGAAATTTTGATGTGATGAAATTTTTACAAAGACCTACACCCCCTTCTTTGCCTCTCCCCCCCCCATAAGTGATTTTTAAAAAGAAAATAGAATTTTCCCATGGAAGTATTTTCTTTCTCTTTTCCTAAATGAGCAACCATTACCCCATTATATGGCCAAGGAAAGGCTATTAAATAACCACTACCAAATCCCCATAACAAACTATACAGAAGAAAAAAAGACCAAGCATTCTCTTAAGTGAATTTGTAGTTTTATTTCTTGGGTGGAGAGGGGAGAGCAGCAAAATAAGTTTCCCCAAGTGTCAGTGACCTCAAGCAGTCAACTCTTTATTTCATAATTCCTCTTCTTGTTTTTCACTGTAATATGAACTACCAGCCAAAAGAGATGGACTCTCTCTTTGCCGTACAGCTTTAGCTGACAGATTCAAAGCCTGTCTGGAAGGTGAGAGGGTAAATATACCTGAAAATAGGAAGTTTCTGATGAAAAGTAAACGTTGGTAGGGGATGGGTTGGTGAAAAAATTTTCAGATTTCAACACCCTTTAGATAAATTCTTCCCACACTATGCTTCCAGACACTAACTTAATTTTAATTTGTCCTGCTCTCTAAAAGTGGCCAGAAGAATGAACAAAATATGAATTCTTTGTGAGGGGTAGAGGCATGTGTTTCACATTAAAAAAGTATTCCTTTTTCTATAAAATATATTACAATCTCAATGCGACTCCCCAAATTTCATTTTTAATCACCATTTTGTTGGGTTAGTTGTTAATGAGATTTAATTTCTAGGGATAATTCTGACAAGTTTGATATATTAATTAAGAATTTGCATGGAGGCTGTGTAAAGCAAACAAAAAGATTGAGTAGTATAAAAGAGATAATTACTGGACAAAATATTTGGGACACACATTTGTTAATTATTTATATACTGTAATTGAAAAAGTTCATGTGCATCTTGGTGAAATGTAATAGCTTTATCCAATGACACAAAATTGATAATTGTTAAAAAAAAACCTTTTATTTAATATTTTGGTAATAACATTCCATGATTACAGACATTCTAAATCCTTAAGCATGGGAGGAAAAAATCCTCAAATAATTAAAAAGATATGATTTTACAGAGGCATTTATGAATATATATGTGCATACATATATTATATATATATAATCTGTACTGTATTCACGCCGCATATCATAAAAATGAATATGCATCACTTTCAGCTACAACTCTATTCTGTGGTAAAGCTTATTTTAAAAAGTCCAAAGATAACAGAGGCTATATAACAAGGGATCCTCACATAGTGGTCTCATAATTGTGAAAATACATTAAAAGGCATATTTTATATAATTAAGTGATCTAATATAGATCTAAGATGAAAATATTAACTTTGTAAAATAATTTCACAGATGAAGGCTAAGTTCTGGGGTATGAAAATTTTTCTGTAATCCACAAAACAATCTTGACACATTTTCTTTGGAATATTTTTAAGACAATCATCTTACAAAGTCCAAGCCTCAAAATTAAAAAAAAAAAAAAAAGCCACTTGTTTTATGAACATGTTTTAACTGTAGTGACTATCTGGAACAGATCTTCTGCTTTTATAGATGATTTGCAAATATAGGCCAAATTATATAGATCAAAAATGAAATGAGATGAAATAATTACGCAATTTAGCCACCAAACTGGAAAGTTCAAACCACAAAGTGTATTTTTTTGGTGGCCGAAAAGAGTGGAAAGAAAAGAGAGTGGTCGGTTGTTTACATTAATTATTGTGTCTAAATATCTTACTACTAAGTATCTATTTTACTTACATTAAATAAACATGGTTTTATTATCAAGTAATATTGGGATCTATATACAGAGAAATGAATTAAGGCATAGTCAAATGTTTCAGTTAATAACTCATCCAGATATGCCCAATTTTGCCACAATACTTCTGGAAAGTCCAAGTGGAAGAGTTGGCAATAGAATAAATTTTCTGGTCCCATTTTAATATTAGATGATTATTATAAAGGCAGTAATATACATATATATATATTCTTGGTCTCACCAGGGACTTTTGAACAACTTTTCTAAAGAAAAATTGTATAAAATAAATGAGTATGCCAATTTTATTATTAAAATTTCAAAACTTATTGTCTTTGTGAAGATCATAAATTCTCACTTGCAACTGGCACTCTGGATATTCTTTTTCTGAATTTGTGTGCTTCAAGTTAAGTAATTTAACATTCATGGCAAAAATATTTGAATTATTCATCTTTCTTCCAGTTCACTCTCTTAAACATACACAAAACAGCCTGTAATTCTATCAAAAGTAACTTCCAAAGAAGTGCATATGATTTCTTTTTTAGTTTTGTATTAAATAAACAGTGACCTTTTAGGCAAAAATTTTGGAAGTAACTATAAAATCATAATTTTGCTTATCCATGTAAAAATTTTAAGATTAATTCTTTATTAAGCTAAATACACATATAAGTGACATATCTCTTCTTCACAACAATTGCATATCGAGTAGGCTATCTTAAAGAGTCATTTATTGTTCATATTAATGATACCAATTGGAAATCAAAGCTTCCTCAAATTTGGATCACCTGTTTTCTAATTCCATGCATTATGGTATGTGGCTGTTGTCATTGACGTGTTTCATGTAATTGTTATTAAAATATAATTTGAATTATGAAAAGAGATAATTATAAGAAATATCCATATGGATATCTGTACAAGACAACAAAACGTCTGGATCAATATTCCAAGTGTTTTGTCTATAGGATAGCAAAGAATATCCAGGTAACTACTTACATCATTCACCCAAATTTTTTAACATCACATTTAAAGCACCTAAATTTCCCCATCTTTCCTCAACAAAAGGATCAAATTGTTATTAATTTCAATTAAAAATTTAGATCCTGAAAAAAAAAGACTTCAGAGTCACATTAAAACGTGGAAAATGTTGAAAGTTATTTAGACACAAAATAATTTTAATTAACTTGGTTTGGGGAAAAAATAATGAAAACAATTTGAAACTTTTTTTAAAAAGTGTTTTAGATGAGAATTATCATCCTTTAGATGTGATACTTTCAACAGATGTGATAATTTAAATAGGTAATTTGCTATCTTAGTAAACAAGCAAATAGCTACTCCATTTGTAAATGTGTGTGTATGTATGTGCCTGTGTATGTGAGTATGCTCAACAACATCTGAGAGGACTGAATGCATTTCTACATTAAGAGATAACTAATTTGGTTATTCACTATCTAAAATAACTTCTTTTCAATAATGCTATTTTTATTTATAATGAATAGTTATGCATATTGCATGTTCTGTGCAGTTTGTGATAAACTAACCTTATTTATTCTTTCAAAACTCTTTGCCATATATTTGAATTTTAGTTGTGCCTGCAAGTAAATTCATAATTTTACCCATATTTCTAAATATATTGAATTTCAGAAACCAGAAGACAAGTATCTAGTTTGGAATATTACAGATTGCTTTTTGGAATTCATTCTGAAACAATAAAGCTCACTATAAGTTCAATTCCCTCCCCACCATTTTTGCATGAGTCATTTCATATCACACATAATATCACTTTTCAAACCATGCTGAGAGCTAATTTGGTCAAAGATAAAACATAATCTTTAAGCATCTGGGAATCTTTAATAACTTTGTTGAAAGGCTTAGAACCTAAAGAATAAGCCAGCAGAGTCTTTATTGCTCCTTTTTGGGCCTCATTCTCTCAAAGTACTATACTTGGATTTGAATGTTCAATAATATAACCCATGACTCTGTGGCATTGCTGTTTTCTTCACAGCAAAATTCTACATAAACAAGTTGCCTTCTTAGAACTTACTCAAGATTTGTGACATTGATATTGAAAAAGGAGGTTTGGGATTTTTTTTAAACCTATAAAAACTATTTCAACAACTAGTCCAAAAGGACAGTGTTATAGTAAAATTATAGAATATTTCTAAGTTTTTCTTCCTCTTTTATTCTATAATCCCAAAATCTTGCAAGTTATTTTTGTAGTTTCATTAGCTATTCTGTCAAATGCATTGGCTCACCAGGATCCAAGTGGACCACATCATCAGGCACTTAAGAAATACTTATTGGTGAGTTCTCATCCAAAAGGCTCACATGAGCAAGTGTTTGTGGCAGAAAGAAACTAACGGGTACTGATAGTTTCATTTCTTTTTCTAATTAGGAGTTCTGTTAGCTACTCACTGGTTGTCTTCGGCTTGTAGTCTTTGAACAGTATTATCAAGTAGTTCCATTGATTCTCTCAGTGTGACATTAATTGTGAATGATTGTGGTTTAATGGTTAACCCATAACTAAAATTCATTTTTCGGTCCTCATTTGGATTGGCAAGGAAATTGCACTGGTGGGCCAAAATGGCAATAAAGAGAAATAGCTGTACTTTGGACAGCTCTTCCCCAATGCACCTGCGTTTACCCACAGAGAAAATCATGACCCCACTAGCCATATCTTTGTCAATGAATCCTTTGTCATCTAGGAATCGGGCAGGATTGAAGTCTTCTGGGTTCTGCCATTTCACTGGGTCATGATTAACTGACCATTGGTTGACAAATACCACTGTATCTTTGGGAATGTGATAGCCCATGATAGAAGTGTCAACAGTGGTAGCATGTGGAATGGTGACAGGTACAAAGCTACTGAAGCGCATGGCTTCATATAGAAAAGCCATGACATAGGGAAGATGAGGCTGATCATCCAAGCAGGGCAGTCGATCTCGACCCACAACTCTATCCAATTCTTCTTGTACCTGAGCCTGTACTTCAGGATACCTGTTTTTAAAAATGAAAGTGCAGAAAACCATTAGGCAAAGTAGTTTCTATTACATCAAGGAAAATATGGTTATTTAAAAATTACATCTTAGAAGTCTTCTAACTTTATGTTAAAGGCCTATGCCATGTAATTTTTCTCTCCTCTAAGTTGTTTTTAAAACCTTGTATAATGATGCTTGGTACATTCTCCCACCCCTCACCCCCACACTCTATATTATTTTAAATGGATACCAAAATGATAGCATTTCTTTTATAATTTTTTTTAATGATTAAGATTTCACTTCTTAATTTTAACTGTGTGGCTGAAGAAGTAGTTTATAGGTTAAGTTTATAAATTAAGTTTATAAAAAGAGATAGACAAATGTGAAATGGCATGATGATTTGGAAGAAATGGTGATGAAAATCCACTCACTAGTCATTTTCTTATCCTTTCCTTAAATTTTCTCCAGAAATTTTCTATCGATAAATTTCCAGCTTTGATTTCACTTATAGAAA
Organism: Antechinus flavipes; assembly: GCF_016432865.1. Taxonomy (NCBI): domain Eukaryota; kingdom Metazoa; phylum Chordata; class Mammalia; order Dasyuromorphia; family Dasyuridae; genus Antechinus; species Antechinus flavipes. The sequence goes on from NC_067399.1 coordinate 81,588,524, forward strand.
GTTGTTAGATTCCATCTGAAGGGTATTGAAAACTGAAACTTAAAATATATACAAGATTTTTTTAATGTAGTTGTATGATACTGTATGAGGATGTATTCTGATCGAAGTGGATTTCTTCGACAAAGAGATCTAACTCAATTTCAATTGATCAAGGATGGACAGAAGCAGCTACACCCAAAGAAAGAACACTGGGAAATGAATGTAAACTGCTTGCATTTTTGTTTTCCTTCCCAGGTTATTTATACCTTCTGAATCCAATTCTCCCTGTGCAACAAGAGAACTGTTCCGTTCTGTACACATATATTGTATCTAGGATATACTGTAACCTATTTAACATGTATAGGACTGCTTGCCATCTGGGGGAAGGGGTGGAGGGAGGGAGGGGAAAAATCGGAACAGAAGTGAATGCAAGGGATAATGTTGCAAAAAAAAAAAAAAAAATTACCCTGGCATGGGTTCTGTCAATAAAACCCTATTTTTTAAAAATTAATTAATTAATTAAAAAAAAGAAAAAAAAATGTAGTTGTAATTCTAAACTTTTTCATTAATAATTGATGTAAACTTTAACCTAATGTTACACTCTCATTTAACACGAAATTTGACACTCATTTAACGTGTTTGCTTGTGGTTGTCACAGTTCTAGCCGTCCTGATTTTCTGTGAATAATCTCACAAATTATAAGCAATATTCCTTCCATAATAAATTGTTGCGATTGTGATTCTTGTATTCATTAGATTTTATAGACTGTTGTATAGATATATATAGATATAGTCTGCTCTAAAAGGATCTCATAGTCTAAACTTTTCTTTTGCTTCTTCAAATCACGCGATCACGCTAAAGAAGAAAGGAAACTTGGGCACAATCCCATATAGCCGGTGCGTGCCGTACCTGAGTAGTAGAGAGCTTCCTCTCCACCTGGTAAACGTATTGCTCCAGGCCGCCTCTGCATTTTACAAGTCCTCTCCCCATCCCTATTTATTTTCTGAGACACTCACAGCTTTCTCTTTCCTTCCTTTCTAATAAGACCTTGTGTCTCTGGCTCCATGCCCAAAGCTTCCGTGCTAGCTAATCATGATCTGGGCCACAACCAAGGCTCGGGGCAGGGGGAGGTGGGGCGGTCCGGCTTGGAGATTGCTTTGCTTCATTCCGTTTACTTTCCTTGGGAAACAAAGCCCTAAATCGTCTGCTAGGTTTGATTGCCAGCGCCAGCCTCAGCTCCGCACTGCTGACTAAGCTAAGCCCCACCGCGCCTAATGGGCTGCTGTGTTTATTTAACGTATTTAATGCATTACACTTTCCACTGAGGAATTGGGAGGAGAGATGGAGGAAAAGGGAGGAGGGGAGGAGGAGAAAAGAGAGGAGGAATCGTCTTTTAGAGCTTTTCCTATAACTTAGAGCAAGGGACTAGGCAGGATTCTCAATGCTTTTCAAAGGCCTGTTTGTCTAAAAGTGCTTCGCACTGATTTGCCTCCATACGTTTTCCCAGCTTCAGAGACTTCTCTAACTTCCATAACTATGAAAGGTTTCAATGGGTCAAAAATGAAGGGGGCACAACTCTGCAAAACACTCTACGTCGGTGTGGCTGGAGTCACAGAATGGCCGGCAAAAGCCCCTGATTTCTTTTTTGTACGCAGCTCTTCAGCCCACAACAGAGGGAAGAGTACAGAAAACTGGAGACAGCTGGGAAACTTCAGAGAGACGAAGATCTAAATCTGTGCCAGGGCCCAGCCCCCTCCTTTTCAGGTAAGACTAGCCTTACCTTACGAATAAGATGAGAAGCCACTGTAGTGCCGTGGAAAGCGTGTCCTGACTGGCCCCGAAAATATCTGTGACCGTGGCCGGCACATAGTCTGTGTCCAGGCGCAGCCCAGACGTAGCTTTTCCAGTACTCTCCTCCTCCTTCCCCACCGTGTGAATAAAGGCATCCATCATGTCCCGGGGAGGAGCTCCGGGCTTCAGGCTGGTCCGGTGCTTCAGGAATTTGTCCAGTACGAAACTATAGAAGTCGTGATTGATTTTCTTGAAGTCGCGGTAGGCGGTGCGCACAGGGTTGGGGAAGCGCTGGAGCCAAGGCAGAACGTCTACAAGGCTGCCCGCCCCTACCGTGCGGCTGAACCGCTCGTTGTGGCTCAGCAACTCGCGGAACTCTTCATCACTGTGGCTGTAGCGGCAGCCGAAGCACACGGCACTCATCACGTTGGCCACAGCCACCACGGTGAGAGGACCCGGGTTCAGAAAAGCGCCTCCAGCGCTACCTTGCACTAACAGCATCACCAGCTCCCGCGCCTCACTAAGCACGTGTTGTTCCAGGACCCGGCGGCTGCGGACGTGTCCCGTGGAGAAAGCACGCACGGTGCCGTGGGCCACCCGCCTCTGCATTTTCCAGATCTCAGAATATTTGTTGAAAGCCAGGCTAAGGCCGTTGGACACCACATGGAAAGAGGGGAATGGCGGCCGGCTGGCGAAGGTGGACCCCTGCTGTACCAAGGCCTGGCGGATGGCGCGCTCGCCGTTCAGCACTACCACTGGGCAGTTACCCAAACGGATTTGGAAGACGTCTCCGTAGCGGCGAGCCAAACGAGTAAAGGAGAGGTGAGGGATGTTGCCCACCTCCACAACGTTCCCGATCAGGGGCCATTGAAATGGGCCAGGGGGGCTGCAGCCAGCCCCGGGGAGCCGACGACAACGCCGTAGAATATACTGGCTCAAGTGGACAGCGACCAGCACGGAAAGGAAGAGCAAGAGAGTGGTCTGCTGGGTAGACAGAAGGCCGGGAATCCAGGCTTCTTCACTATTTCGGCTTGTGGCCATGCTGTGGGAGACAAGATTCATGAGCATCGAGGGCTATTGGGAGGGAGAGAAAGGGGACGATTTGATGACAGGAAAAAAAGCAGCTTAGAGAATCTGGTAGAGTTAAGTTAGAAAGACCGACTCACACCTAATGCAAACAACTGTAACTTTGAGGCAAGGAGGAGGCTGTGAATACTTTGGTCAGAACAGAGTTGGTCTCGATTCCTTAACACACACTCTGCTAAAGATGCTTCTGCTGCTGTTTGTGGAAAGACTCTGAATTCCACCAGCATCTACCCTGCAGAGTACTTCTTCCCACCGCTCTCCCCATCTCCTTCCATTCGCTCACTCTTTACTAATAAGTTAAGAGAAGGGGCAGGTGTGGCTTCTGAGAAAGCCCAAAACAAAGCAGTGTAACGGTCCTTCCAGTGAGAAGAAAGCCCCGAAGGGTATTTGGGTATGAAGTGCCCCTCTTCCCTACCTGCCAATTGGTGTATTCCCTGATCCTCCCTCCACCCCTCAACACACCCACCTGCAAAAACTGGTAAAACGGGGAGGTGAGGGCATCCCAGACTTGTCAAAAATACTGACCTGTGGGTAGGCGCTGCTTCCAGCAATATCTGATGAATAGGGAGCTGAGGAATTGAGCGTAGCTGTGGATACAACCAAAGTTTAGCTGCGTCGAAGAGGGACCTATATCAGACTGTAATTGACAGTCCCATTCTAGCATGGATGGATCTCAAAGGTTCCCCCAGCGAAGAGTATCTGTTTTCACCTGCTCCACGGATTTAGAAATTCATCCTCAGCTCAGCCCAAGTGGCGAAATTGGGGTATTTCTTCAGGTGAAAGGAATTATAAAAAGTTAGTTACCTTCCCAGGTGCCCTCCACCCCGGGACAGGAAGAATGCTAGGATTTTCTAGCAGCTCTAGAGATGGTTTGGGAGCACGGATGCCAGTTAGCCCCTACTCCTAGCTGGCAGAGATGATGTGAAATAAATTTGCTACTTGCAAACTGAACCAGCCAGTACTTTGAAAATGAGGCATCCCATTTCTACGGGTTTTAAAGACTCCGAAAGGGAGGAGGGATAGAAGGAGGGAGTGGGAGCCGGTCCGAGCATCAGCAAACAGACTGGACCTGGAAAGGGCGGGGCAGTACTGGTAGGGGGAGGGGTCTTTAAGAGTGGCACCCGCATGAGTTAAGACCTCAGTCCCCAGAGGAAGAATCAGACCCCATTTGTGTGATACAACCGAAAACAGATTTATTTGAGTAACTAGTAAATTTACCCCCAGATTGCATTTGGTGTGTTTTCTTTGCAATAAGATCCAGTCACCCCTAAGATAAAGTATACGTTAGTTTTCAAGCCTCGGATTTCTAGTTTCCACTTAGAGCTGAATCCCAGCAACAAAATTACCCTCCTCATCCCAAAGTCCATCACTTTTCCCCAGGGTCATTTCTCCCATGGGCGGGTTTTAATGTAAACATTCAAGCGTTGTATTGCTTCATACCTATCTATTCTCGGCCTTTCTGGGATCTTTCCCCCTCCTTGCTCCGGAGTTAGAGAAGGAAACTTCCTTCACCAATTGCTGGTGTGCAGCTGTTCTGTGCCCTACTGTTTTAGAGTGGCCTGGGGCTACTGAGAAATTAAGTGACTAGTCCAGGGTGACCCTTTAACTCAGGATTTCAACCTCAACCCAGATCTTCTCGAGTCTAGCCAATTAATCTCTCCCATCCTCATTTTCCTCCAGTGTTAAACGAAGGGCTTGAGGTTAGTGGCTTCTAAGATCCTTTTCAACTCTAAACCTATAATCCAATCCTATGATCCAGTGGTTCTTGATGCCCCTCTTATTTTACTTTCTGGGTCTCCGTCCAGTTTATCCCCAATCCCAGACTCCGCCTGATAAAAGTGATGTGAACCTGCGCAGCTTTTAAATAACTTGTAAACTAAAGAAACGACAGAGCCCTTTGTAGCTGCTGTTTCCTCCTCCTTTCTTTCCCACATTTTGCTGTCTGTGTCCGTCTGTCTAATCTATCAGCAAGCTGCTATCTATCTATTTATTTAAAATATCCCCCTACCCACCTTTTAGGGGCAGCAAGGTTGTCCAGCGAATGGAGCTCCGAGCCTAAATTGGCTAAATTAAACTAAAAATTGGCCTCAGACACATACAAGCTCTATGGCATTGGGCAAGTCACCTGACCTTTCCCTCATTTTCCTCATTTGTAAATCGGGGTCAGTATCTTATTTCCAGGCTGCTGTGAGGGTAAAATGAGATATTTGTAAAGTTCTTAATACAAAGTAGGCGCTTATGTAAATACATATTCCCTGCCTTTATATTAAAAAAAAAAAAAATTCCCTATGAACTTCCCAAATAACCACAAACTTCAACATACAAAGAAGAATGAGGACTGCATTGGAAAGCGTGAACTAGTTTTAAAAACGCTTCTATGTGTTTTGATTTTTTTTTAAAGTATATTGACTACCTTTAAATTTTTCAAGCACATTTCCAAGGCATAAAAGAGGTAGGATTTCAGGTATCCTCCACCTAGGGTTCTTGAATAAACAAACGTAGTCATAATCACAGATGTCCAGCAGACGGCGAAGAGACCCGTCAGCCGGGCGGCCCGGCTCTCTCTGTGTACACCTAATGCCGGAATCTGCCCGCAGATGCTCAGTCAAGCCAAACGCGCGTGCGCTCGCTCGATCTCTGCGTAACCGCGGCAGGCTTTGGCCACGGGCTCAATCTTCCTTTACTCTTCTCAGTCCACTTCGCCTTACTGGGTTTGTCTGGGCAGAGCAGCCCCTAAAGAAGGATCTACCCGGGAGAGCGGGCCCTACAAGGAGGGTGGGGCGAGACGGGCCGGCTGGCGTCCCTTGGTGGGACTTAGTGAACCGCGCGGAAGGAAAAAGAAAGACAAACAAAACAAAACACTCTGTCTCCCGAGTGTTACAGAGTTGAAAAGTTTGGTGTTGGCGTGTGTGTGTGTTTTTTTTTCCCTTCTCCTGGGTCGCCTCCCCTTTGCGTGCGGAGTTTGCATTGCGTGCGCGGCTTCTGGAAAGCCGGCTCTAAGTCATCCCCTCAGCACTCATCTGGGCTCCCCCTCCTCCCGCGCCTTCTCACGGTACCTGACACGCAGAGGCTGCTCTGCCAGCAGCGTGGGGGAGGGAGAGCCAGCAGCACCCCGCCTCCCGTCACCCCCACCCCCTGCCCGACACGCACAACCGCCACCCAGCCACCTCCCTCCTCGGAACTCGAAAAACCCAGAAAGGCCCTGCCTTGTAGCTAAATCACCTGCTAAACCCATTAGCCTGAGAGAGAGATGTTTCTGAAGCTTCTTGGCAGGGCAGCTTAGTGATGCCGGCTTCATTCTTTACTATGGAGTTGAACGTGTGGGTGCATGTGTCTATGTCTTCAGTTAAGGGAAATGGAGATGAGTTTCATGGTTCTTTTTGTTTGTTTTTGTTTGTTTTTCTGGCTTCTTGAAACGTGCTGCCAAGAAATCGCGTGACCCTTCCTTCTCGGGCTCCTTTACAAAAAGAATTCTCAAGAGGAGTGATCTAACAGGTCCTTATATTCTGCCTTTTTTTTCCCTCTCTAAGAAGGGGAGGAATTGTCTGCCTTGGAATGTGTATTTTAATTAGACAGATGACACTCTCTCCTTGTGCAGTATTTTCAAGCCTCTGCCTACTCTTCTCTAGGTGAAGCTGTAGATGAAAAAGACTTCTTGTGGACTACAACAACCTATTATAAAATAGTATTTATACAGCGTGTCCCAAAAGTCTTAGTGCACACAGAATACTTCATCTTCCTTCTATATGTCTTTACAATGACTAGCCACATACCTATATTGCTTTCCCATCATCTTAGTGCAATCTTAAACTACTCTAAGGCTTTTGATACACCTTGTATAGTATTTAAAGGTTTGCAGAATGCTCTTATGTAGATTATCTCCTTTAATCCTCACAACAGTCCTTTTATTATTATTATTATTATTATTAATCCTAATATTTTTATTTGTACAGATGAGGAAACTAAGGCCCAGAAAAGCTAAGAGTCGCAGAATTCAGTAAGAGTCTAAGTCAAGAAATCACAACTCATTTGTTCAAGTCTTCCCTATTCCAAGAGCCACATCCTATGGCATCTTCTAATTGCTCCTGTGGAGCACCTACTGAGTACCAAGCTCTTAGCTAGGCTCTGAGGATGCATATTAAGTACCTACTATGTGTCAAACTTTATGGAATACAAAGAAATGAAACCATCCTCTCTCTCAAAGAATTCTTAACTTGGGATACAGACAACATATGCACAGATACATAAATATAATCCATATCCATATACAAAATAAATGTAAAATTATTCTTGAGAAATAGAGTTCCAAGCATCTGAGACAATCTTCTTGCAGGAAGTAGTACTTTGAAGGGAGAAAAATAGTTTCAAGAGGTAATGGTAGGAGGGTTTGGGGCATTGGAGCCAATCTATTCAAAGCACAGAGATGGGAAATGGAATGCTACTTACCAGGAACAGCCAGTGTGGTGGTTTAGTTGGAATTTAAAGTGCGTGGAGAGGAGTCATATGTAATTATTCTTAAAGGATGGATAGGCAGGAGACATTGTTAAATGCCAAACCAACAAGTTTATCCTGGGAGTAGTAAAGAGCTACTAAAGTTTTTGGAGCAATGAAGTTGATATAGTCAGATCTGTACTTCAGAATTATTAGTTTGGCAATTGTATGTAGCATGGTTTGGAGAGGAGAGAGGCTAGATACAGAGTAGTTAGGAGGCTATGACAGAGTGATGGTCTGAATTAAGATTATGGTTCTGTCACTATAGAAAAGGGAACACATTTTGGAGATTTTGTCAGGGAAGAATCAACCATTTCACATTTTAGTTGATATGGAGAGCAAAGGGAGGAAAGAGACAAATCAAAGTTGCAAATGACTCCTAGGTTGTGAACCTTGGTGACTGGAAGAAGGGTGACTCCTTTGACAGAAATAAGTCATTTAGGAGAAGGGCTGGATTTGGGGTTGGAGTAGAAATCGAAGAGGAAATTTAATGAGTTCAGTTTTAAACTAAGGAAGAGGAATGAGAGCTGACTCTCAGAGATATGATGAACCCATGGGGAAAGAAAGATAAAATGAAAAATAGTTGTCTTTAACAAGTTTATATTTTCCTAGACATAATTTACTCAATACATAAAAGAAAAGTATATGCCCAGTCATTTGAGGAGGAAGAAGAGATGAATTAGAAAAATTAGATGGATTAGGAAGTGGCCGATGATCTCATCTTCCTTCCTTCTTTGTAACTCCAAAACACCCTGTTCTTTAACTGAAAGTTTTGTTTTATTTTGTTTCTTGGATTTTTTAAAAGTGGTTTACAAAGACCATAAAGAAGATGGCATACAAAAGCCACAACTAAGTCATTCTAGAATGGAAGATTGTAGAGCATGCATCATCTCATTTTGAAACAACTGTGACTTGATTTACAAAAAATTAACAGGAGTCTTTAGCCTCTATTTCCTATTTAGCATCTGGGATGGAAAAAAATTAAACATAAGATATAATCACCCTTTCTCCAAGCAGAATTTTATCTTATTTACTTATTTATGCTTCTATTTGTTCATCTGTATATTTGTTTATTTGGGGAACAAAGAGTGTTGTGTTTTACTTTTCAAGATTTCCTCTGGAAATAATTTCAAACCTTAGTGTTAAAGTACTCAAAATCAGTGTTAAAGAGAGTTTATTGAGTATCTGGATAAATGATTACAGATTTTCCTTTCCCTTTCCAGGTTTTAAACTGGGCTACAAACAAGTATTTAGAGTTAGCTATATAACTATGTAATCAGGCCTAGCCTCTGGCTTTGGCTGGCTCCGTATTCCAGCTTTCCCCCATTCTCACTTCCAACCCCTGTTTTTAAGGAGAAAGCCAATTAAAAATCTAGTGCGTGTCATTGTATCACTATTATGATGTGTTCAGATGCATATAGTAAAGCGCTATAAATCAGTTGCCTCTTATTCTTGACTCCTCTCTTTTCCCTTCTATCCCTTTTTTCTTCCATTGTTATCCTTCTTTTTCCCTTGAAATCACCATCCTTTCTGGCTTTTTTCCTCTTCCCTCTACCTTATCTTTCTTTTTCACACAACTCTCCTCTTTTCCTTCTTTCACATTCATCAATTGAAAACCCCACTCTTTTTTCCTCTTGATTTCTCTGCTATTTTTTGCCTCAACCTCCCTCTATTTTTTCCCTTATTTCCACCTCCCTCCATTCTTATATATAAATACTTTTATTTGACTGTATAGTTGTTTATTTTTTCTCTTCTCCTTCATAGAGGAAAAGGGAGCTCCTGGGGACACTGAGAAAGGGGCACCAGGAAGAAGACAGTGAGATGGAGAGAAAGAAAAAAAAAGAGAGGAGAGGGAGGGAGGGAGGGAGAGGAGAAAGGGAAGAAGAGAGAGAGAAAAAGAGAGAGAGAGAGAGAGAGAGAGAGAGAGAGAGAAAGAGACAGAGAGAGAGAGAGAGAGAAAGAGACAGACAGAGACAGAGAAGAATCAGTCAGTCATGAAATGTCTCACCCCCTACCAGGAGGTAGGAATAGTTGGTCACTCTCACAGCCATGATTGGATTTGCTTCTCCTTCCCAGCTTGTTTTTCATGTTTTGCAGCTGGTAATTTGATACCAATATCATTTTTAACCAAGGACATCCTAAATCCTTCCAACTCATGGCCCAACTCATACCCATCCATGTCCCATTTTCTAAATAATCATAGAAAAATCTTTTCCCTTCCTTCACAACCAATTGAAGTTTCAAAGAAGAAAGGAAAAAGCAGTAACAACGATTTTTTAAAAATATGAAAGTGTATAAATAATTAGCATTTATATAACATTTTAAGGCTGGCAAAGCACTTGACTTATTATATAATCTCATGTGATCTTCCCAACAACCCTGGGTTATTCTTATCTTCATTTTATATATAAGGAAATTAAGTGGTTAAGTAGTTTACTAGCTAAGTAAGTATCTGAGGTCAAATTTGAATTCATCTTGCTGATTTCAAATCTAGTACTCTATTCCCTCTACCAAGTCACAGAAAAATGACTTATCTAGGTTCTAAAAGCTAAACTGTCTAAGTCCCATAATGTTGTGTCTCTACAAACAATGAAACCTCACAATGTCTAAAGAACCATAATCTCTGGTGACACATGGAATAGAGAGATGAGTGACAAACCTAAATAGATGATAGCATATTAGCACGGATGGTTTATCTGTACACAAGGAATGCCATAACAGATAAGATGTAATAAAAGCATGATCAGAGAAAGAAAAGGTTATATAGATATATTGTATCTAGGATATACTGTAACCTATTTAACATGTATAGGCCTGCTTGTTATCTGGGGGAGGGGGTGGAGGGAGGGAGGGGAAAAATCGGAACAGAAGTGGGTGCAAGAGATAATGTTGTAAAAAATTACCCTGGCAGGGATTCTGTCGATAAAAAGTTATTTAAAAAAAGAAAAGAAAATGGTCAAGTAGAGAGATCAGTGAATAGAGAGCAGAAGGAAAACTCTAAGTATCAAAATAATGCTCATAAGATGTTACAAAATAAAACCTCCATCATTGAATAGATATTGATGAGGGATTCAACACAGGATATATATTTTTTTAATTGCCCAAAATTAGACAACATGGATGGGTTTAGATATGCTCCTCTGGAATAGTCTACATATTTATGAGATAACAAAAACTCAATTCAATAGCAACCCATAGGTGTGTGGGGACAGTTTATCATTTAGATTTTGAATCTATTCTTGGTCTCCATCAGTTTAATTTCCTTTTCTCTATTACCCTCTCTGAGAATAGGTGTTGCTCATTTTAGTACCAGAGATCAATGGCCCTCGGTTTTGGAGGGAAGCGCTATAATAATAGCTAACATTTATGTAACACTGTTCCAGACCCAGAGCCTTTACAGTTATCTCATTTGATCCTCCCAAAAACCCAGGGAGGTAGATTCTCTTATCTTCATTTTATACATAAGCTATTTGAAAGAAACAGAGGTGACATAATTTAGCCAGTCATACAACTATTTTCTGAGGCCAGATTTGACTTCAGATCTTCCAGCCTCCAGCCCAGATACTATATATCCATTGCACTACTTAGTTGCCTCTAGCTAATCTATGTCAAAAACTCTCATTTTTCTGGACCATGGGAAACAAGAGGTTATTAAAGTGAATCTCTCCCATGCCCAAATAGAGACAGAAAGAGAGAAAGGCAGAGAGAGGGGAGAGAGAGAGAAAAAGAAAGATGGAAGGGAGGATTCCTACATTTACACATTAACATATTGGTCATTTTGACTTGAAATCTCAATAATTTCTTGCCTCCTTTTCTTACCCAGGGGTTATGCTTCCATAACAGTTGATTTCATAATCAGACAGCATTAATAAGGATGAAGTCCTTCCCCATATTGAAACAAAATTTGCCTCCCTCTCTCTTCTGGGAATTGTGACTAGTTTGATGCTTTGGGTCAGTAAAAACAAGTCAACTTCCTTTTTTTTCACAACAACCTTTAAAATATTGGAAAGTATTAATTAAACCTTCTGAAAGTGTCTAAGCAAACATCCCCCTCCCCCCTTTATCCCCTAACATTCCTTCAATCATTTTTAATTAAACATGAATTTTAGATCCTTCACCATCCTAATTGACCTCTTGCAACTAAGTAGTGCAATGGATATATAGTATCTGGGCTGGAGGCTGGAAGATCTGAAGTCAAATCTGGCCTCAGAAAATAGGTAGCCTATTACTACCCTGATCTACTCACCATAATACCCTTCCACAATCCCTTATCCCTCTTTTTCTATTGGTGGATTGGCCATTTTGTATAAGGCTAAGGCTGCCCTGCAATTATTCTCCCCCATGCCCTGTTCTAGACTTCCTCTTCACTTTAACCATGGGTTCTCCTTTATCTCCTTGTAATGTGTAGTCTTTCCCCACTAGAATATAAGCTCCTCAAGGGCAGGGACTGCCTTTTTTTGCATGTATTGATATCCAAAGTACCTAGACAGTATTTAGTTTATCTTAAGTGCTTAATAAATGATTGCTTCCTTTATTTCTTCTATCTCCTTTGCTCTACTCATTTTGATTTCTTAAAGGTCATCATCATCAAATCTAATGTTCCTTTTTCTAATTTTTATTCTCCTTCACTCTTATTTTCCGGCACATTTAATCAGAGGTGGGATCGTATAGTAGGGTAGGTGGTAGGATAGGAATATCTAGATTTGAAGATCATAACTTTAGACCAGAAGAAATCATGACATCCATATTTGATAGATGAGAAAATTGAGCTCCAAAGAGTGAAGCTGAGAAAATTTCTTTCCCAAAGTGAAGGGAGAAGGTAAAGAAATAAGCATTTATATAGCACCTCTTATATAAGATGTTACCTGCTATGTGCCATGGACTATTCAAAGCACTTTATAAATATTATTTTGTTTGATTATCCAGTAGTGAGCTGGGATTTGCAGTTTCCCTTTGGCCTAGTTCTAGAAGTAAAGCAATTATTCATTCAGACATTCACAATGAAAATCATGGTGTTGGCTTTTGACCTTTTTTTGATTCCTCCCCCTAGCTCATTCAATCAGTTGTCAGATCCCACCATTGTATCTCCATACATTTGTTACCCTCTTTTCCTTAATAAAAATTCACATTACTGTAATTTTAAAGTGTTTTGCAAACTTTAAAGCACTATATGAATAATAGTTATTATAATCATTATCATTATCATCAATATTATTATTACAGAGGCTTCCTAATCTTCTCATCTCTACTTCTCTTCCATCCTAGTTCATTCAGATTAATATTCTTTATGCATAAATGTAACTTCTCTGTAAAAAAAAAAAAAAAACTTCAATAGCTCTTTATTGCCTTCTAAATCATGTCAAGTATTACCCCAATCTGTAAGTACTTTCTTTTCTTGCCTTATTTTCTCCCCTCCTCATGTAGTTTGCTTCAGTTAAACTGAGTTACTAATAACTCCATCACTGTCCTCTGATACCTACATCTGGAACGACTTCATTCATTCATCTCTATCTGTTAAAATCCTACTAAACCTTAATAATTACAACAATCACATTTATATAGATAAAACTTTAAGATTTGCAATCCTGTGAGACAGATAACAGAATTATTATTGTACCCATTTTATATTTAGAAACAGTGATTACTTGATCTCATTTGCTGTTTAAACTGGCCATAAATTGTTGCCAAGCTAAGATTCAATCATTTCAAACCTAAATAATTCATTTTTTGTAACTAAATGTAGATTTTGCCATTTATCTTTATTAAATAGCATCTGGTCAATTTTACTTGTGACATTCTGATTATGTCATCAAATGATGGTGCTTCCCATAATCTACTTCTCCACTTAGCTCTTTCCTAATGAAGTGTCTAAAAGTGTCTAAAAGACTAGAAAAATCTCTCATGATTTTTCTCATGATGACTAGTAGTCAGGCTACTAGTAGATGTGGGAGTGTAGGGGAACTTCCAGAATCAAGACCAACTCTATGATCTTACTTGAAGGTGTCAACAGGGCTTAGAGAAGAATGAAGTTCAACAACTGTTATTTATCTTTATCTTCTTGGAAGTGCAATCTTGTCTTTAATCCATTTCTTACTTGCCTAAATACCTTCTGCTTTGTCTGATCCTATAAGCTACCATGTTGGGCATGATAGGAATCTACTACTTCCCTAAAAAAAACACAGTAGTAACATGGAACCTGAAAGCACCCAAGTTATCCTTGGATAACCGCCAGTGCACAATCTAAGTAAAACAGGGTAATGTCATAGAAAGATAATTAGACCTGAAACTTGGGTTCAAATTTCAACTTAGATACTTGTTATCTATATGATCCTAGGCAAGTAACTTAACTCTGTACCTCAGTTTCATCATCTATAAAATGGTGATAATAATACTTTTATTATCCATCTCATAGTGCTGTAAGGAATGTGTTTTAGAATATCTTCAAATTAGTCATCTTTTCTTTTTTCCTTTCCTTTTCTTTTGTATGTGTATGTGTATGTATGTGTGTATGTATATGTATATATGTGCACATGTGGAGAGGATAGTATTATAGTGCTAGAAGAGGTCTCATTCCCTGCCTTAGTCTTTTGGTTCCAGAGCCAGTGTTCAAAAACATATCCTTGAAGAATCAATTTTTTTTCTTGGCAGATGAAGTTAACATTGAAGGCCAATTTCTGTTTTTCTTCCTACCAATTGGCATCTCCAAAATACTTTGCTTTCTTCACCTCAGATTACCTTTTGTTGTAGTTAATGACTAGCTTTAAGGTGCTCAGACCCCACACATTGCTCTCTGGCCATTTTCAGATCATGCTGCTGCCCTTCATTCTCTGCCTCTGACATGGCTCTCAAACTGCTATCCCATGGCCTTGAGATCCTCATTGGTGAAAGTTCTTCATGGTAGACTCAGCCAGCTACTCTTTAGGCATCCTTCATGCATTATGACTTTATTTATATATTTCCCTCTCTTCTATGCTTTCCACTTCTAACTCTGGAACATTAATCAAATCAATATGATCTTTTCTTAAAAAGATATGTTAGTGAATTACCTCCTTTATTCACTGGCTCTGTGACTTCCAAGCCCCCAAAACCCATCTTTGCCCTTTACACTCCAATATGTATTATTTTTCCCTTTTGAAATGTAAGCTTCTTGAGGGCAAGAATTGTCTTTCTTTTTATACTTGTATCTATAGCACAGAACTCAGTGCTTAATACATAGTGCTTAATAGTCTCTTTTTTTACTTATTTATTCATTCATTTATTCAATGTAAAATTACTTAGAACATAATTGTATTGAATTGAACTAAATTGAATAATAATAGTATTTTTGAAAGAAAATTGTAATATTCTAAAAGAGCCAATTAGGGTGGAAAAATAGAGCAACTGTGCTTTTTCAAAATCTCTTCTTGGCTTTTATCAATAGAGTTGCATCATGGCATTCCTTGCCAAGAAGAGTTTTCCAGGGGTGGAAATGGGAAAGCACGCATGGGAATGTATTTCTGGAACTGCCTGGAGCTGCATTTAAATAAATTAACTCTAACCTTGTCAATATTCCATCACAAAAGTCTTCTCCCAATGTTTCATTTTTGTATGAAGTTGTACCAGGAGTATACCATCAAGAGTACAAGTTCTGGCAGGTTCCACAAAACCGGAAAGACTTCAAAGGTCACTAATGGTGACCCATTATATGTCCTTGTAGAGCCAGGTTAGCTGAGTTTGAAGAGAGTTATCATCAGCAATTTTTCCTCTAAAGTGTGATTTATTTTTTAGCCTCTGTCTCATCGATAGCTTAAAAAGAATTAGGATTCTCCTTGATAGAGGAGCATCTATGCCATTGACATCAAATCTCCTTGAAATGTTAAACTGTAGTCAGAGTCTCCAGAATTACCCATGTTAGTTTTCCATCAGGCTTTCTCTAGGGAAAAGTAAGGGTTCCTGGACTTAAAACTTTCTTAATTACCATTTTCCTGGGGACAGAAAGTACTTACAATGGACAAACAATTGAGTTCTTCTCTTTCAGTATAGTAAAGAGCACAGCTCCAAGTTCAAATGCAATAGAGAGAAAACTGATGGTAGAGAAGGCTCTGCTTTCTTTTGAGGGTGGGGAGAACATATAACTAAATACTGTCTGGATACAAAATAGGTAATCAACTCTATTTGAGTGATGTGTCCCTGCCACTCTTTAGCTTTTGTGTTTGTTTTTACAGCTCAGTGCCTTTTACATACTGGATGCTCAATAAATATTTGTTCAACAAATTAGTGAAGTTGCCAGAGGTTGAGACGCAGGGCACAGACTCATTGCCTTTTTCTCAAAGCTCCTTTGTTCATGTTCCAGGCAAATGGTTTTCAAGCCCCTTTTAAGGGTTTTCCTGGAACCGGAAGAAACTTTGATGTGACCCACAAGCTTAGCCTTCCCAGAGTACACAGTATCCTAATTTCATGCCCTAAATTATTTTTTAGGCTTATTATGGTGCAATGGAAACCTCTTATCATTATTTTTAAGAGTCTCTTTTTGAGATCCAGAAATAGCAGGAATATTCCACATCTATACTCTTTCCTTGATTGGAATATAAGAGACCACAGATCTTTCCCTGAAGGGACCTAAGACTTAATCTAGATCAATCTGTTCAGTTGATAGATCAAATGGAATCAAAGTACAATAAGTTAATTGATTTGTCCAGGGTTAGATATATACTAAATTACAGTCATTCACGTACCATAAGATCTAGTCATATAGGCTTTTTTTATTGTTTCTCATTCACATCAATCCATCAATCCATCTTCCATCCAGTGCTTTTGCATTAGCTATGCCCTAAGCCCTAACATGTACTTTCTCCTTACCTCTGTCTCTTAGAATCTCTAGTTTTCTTCAAAATTCAGCTTAGCTCCTCCATGAAGCCATTGTTGATCTCTCCAGCTATTAGTGCCATTTTCCTCATACCCCTCAAATTTTCTTGGGTTTTTCTTTGTCTATATATGTTCAATAGACTCTGATTCAGGAAATCTGAAAGTCCCTCTCTCATTCAGAGGTCTCTAGATTCATTTAATATTAGATTCAGCTCTAAGATAGCCTGACTCAAAAAGAATGAGTTAAGTTCTTGTCAAACTTTCTGGGTTTAGTAAGAATAGAATTTTGGGATCAACCTCCTAAATTAAGCTTAGGGTAAGTCTATCAACCAATAAACATCTGTTAAAAGCCTACTATGTGCCAAGCACTGTGCTAAGTACTATATAATTAAGATAGCCCCAAAAAGGATAATAAAGGATAACAAATACTTTATGTAAAAAACATTTAGTTATAAGACAGTTATTTCACCCACCATTTCACCACTAAGAAAAATACTTAAGACACAAAAATAATCATGCATTGGCAAAGACTTAAAATATTACAAAATATCGCAATTCATCTCTTATTGTACTATCCTGAGTTGAGATTTAAAACTTAGTAACATTTAATCACATCAAAACATCAAAGCATGAAATATTTTGAGGGACTGCTGAACAAGCATTTCCCCTTCACCTTACCTCTGTCCCATCCAAACAAGTCATTTAAGATCCAAATAGGTTGTGGCTTGGGCTCATCTTTTAGATGGTAGTCATCTTCTCCTCTGAAAAGTGTTATAGGACTGTGGAAAACACCCTCCATAGGCAGCTGGTGCCTACTGGAGAACTCAGGAACTCCTGAATAACTAAGGTAGCTGATGCTTTTAACATGGGATCTCTGAACTTGTATTTTCTCCTTCTCATCTTTCCTCCTCTTTCTTCTCCTCTTACTGTTCTTAGTCTTCCTCCTCTTTTTTCCTTTTCTTCTTCAATTATCTTGACAACTATGTCGATATAAACTGATTTCCGTTATCATCCCAAGTTTTTATTTTTATGTATTTAAAAAATCTTTTGTAAGAAGAGATTCACAGGCTTGACAAGACTGCCAAAAGTATCCATGGCACAAAAATGGATAAGAATCCTTGAGTTAGAATCTTATAATGATCTCACTAAAGGGGGCACTGAAATAACAAATCTTATCCCCAAAGTCAACTTTTCCATAATTTCCCAAGGACTGATATTTAAAATATTAATTTTAAAAAAATCTTTGTGTGTTTCCTGAACAAACATTTCCACTTCACCTCCTCTTTGTCATTGCCTAATTCAAGGCCTCAGTATCTTCGATCTTGGGTAGGACGTGACTTGAGCTCATCCTCTAGCCAGTGGTCATCTTCTCTTCTGAGAAATATTAAAAGAAGCATTTACCATAGTTCAACTTTTCTAGACAACTGTCTAGGCTTTTTTTTTTTTTAATAATTGTTCACAACATATTTAACATGTATAGGACTGCTTGCCATCTGGGAGAGGAGGTAAAGGGAGGGAGGGGAAAAATCGGAACAGAAGTGAGTACAAGGGATAATGTTGTAAAAAATTACCCTGGCATTGGTTCTATCAATAAAAAGTTATTTTAAAAAATTTTAAAAATAATAATTGCTCACAAGCTAAAATTTCAAAGAAACTGTGTTGTATTGGTAGTCCTTAGTTCTGCCAAGAGCAGTAGAGAAATGTCCTTATAGAAATTTCAATCAATTTATTAGCATCTGTTGAACAACTATTAATTGAAAGATGAAGAAGTTTAATGGTTGATGTTTTAATGGTATTTTCAGCCTTGCATATTGCTTTATATACATTTATTCATTAGCTTCTCAATAGGATTTATAGATAGGAATTACAGCTATCTTTATCTCCAGTTTTGCAGATAAGGAAATTGAGGTTCTGAAGTGAGGGGACTTGCTGATGATTGCATACCTAAAATGTATTCAGGGTGGGATTTGAAATAATGTCTTCCTAGTTTTGGGAAATAAAGGTGAAATTTAAGCCCACCTATTTCTGATTCCAGGTCTAGCACTTTTTCAAGGACTACCCCTCTCCAACTTCTGTCCCAATCTTACTGGAGAAAAAAAGTTTAGACTAGAGAATAGGATAATTTCATATGATATATGAACAAATATTCATGTATCTGATTATTAAAATGTTTAAATATAGATGATAACATGCCTTAATCTCTCAATCAATTAATAAGTATTTATTATATAATTACTAATATGTCTTATTAAGATCTAGGAAGAAAAGGCACCTTTGAGACTTCCCATGATAGCTACTTTCTCATGGTGGCAAGTATATGAACTGATATGAATGATATAGAGTTAAGCCTATAGGGTTCTAGGACTTTCTTCTATTTTACTTTTCTTAACCTAAGCATGAGGCATTAAATAATAATCCTGAGCCTATGGACTTAATAGTAAAAATCATTCCATTATAAAAAGTTTGTTAAAGGAGATTAGAAGAGAAAATCTCACTAGTGAAACTGGTTTCAAAGTGTAGTTATCTCCCAGCTGCTGGTATAATGAAGAAAGGCTCTAATGTGGGCTCTAAAGGTTTTTATGAAACCCTGATTGCATTTAATTCACCCAGGATTTATCAATGCAGTTACAATATTACTGCCAGAAGGATTCCTTAGCACAGAAGGATTTGAGCTACCTATAGAAGCCACCTGCCCTAGCTAATTAGTCCACTTTAACAACATGACCAAGAAAAAAAAATAGAATAATATACACATTCCTCTTCCTTTTCACAATTCAGACAGCTTCTTTATATGAGGCAGCTGGGAAAGTTTAACTTATTAGATAGAGCAGGTAGGATCCTACTAGAGGGTGGAGAAACTCTGTATTAAAGTCCTAAGGGTATATTTGGAATAATGCTGGTAGTAGGAGTAATATGAGAAAGATAACAAATTGAGAAAGATGCAAAGAAATAAAATGAGGGTAATTCTCCCCTGAAATGAAGACCCTGCCAATATTACGATTCCCCTTTGGAAAAGCCACCAGAACTATACTGGAGCTTGGAACAAATAAAACTTTCTTCTAAGGGTCCTAATGTGAGGAAAAGTATGATTGCCTTATACTGTCCTTCTAATAGAATATGCTGTTCCCATCACTGCCCACCTATAGTTGTTCTGGCCAAAGGAGAAATGATTCTTACTTTTGCCCACCACAGCCACAAATGCCCTCTTCCTGCTCACTAGAAAAGACTCTCCTAATTTGGCTCACAAGCTCTGCTGATGGCTACATGCACCACATATACCACACTAGCAGACCACCTTTGGTACCACAGTGTCAGAAGGCAGAAGGTAACTCAACCAAGGGGCAAAGGAGGAATGGCAGGGTATGTGTTAGTGAAGGTTGATTTTCACTGAAGGAATCATTATGATGTGATCTCTATTGAGAAGACAGATTTGATGAATGGACTTCTGTCACCATAGTTGCATTTGCACTTCCTACAGGTACAGAGGGGGCACATCCTGGGGCAGTATTGCACAGTGGAGAGAGCCCTGGCTCTGTAACCCTAAGATCTGAGTTCATTCTACCTCTGTGAAACTAATAAGTGTCTGGATCTTAACGTTCTTATTTATAAAATGCAGGGAGACAGATCTAAGATTCCATGATTACAGAAATTATACCACTACGGTAGCAACTGAACCTCATGCTACAATAAATGCATCATTACAGAATTGACCCAGAGAGGGAAGAAGGGTGGACCAGGGGAAATCCCCAGATAAGGTTGCCCAGACCTTTAATGATCTTGGTGAATCTTCCCTTCTATTTCTTTCCCTACTTTGCTAAGTACCCAACATTTTTTTTTTAATAACAAAGTAACATTTAAAGATAGTCTAATGGACATATGTCACTTTTGGAATCAGAAGACCTTAGTTCAAATTACATTCTTGCCCTTCACTGTCCCTATATCACATTTATTCTCTACCTTGGTTTCCTCATTTGTAAAATGGAATCAATAACAAGTTTCTCTGCCTCATGAAGTCATGAGGCTCTTTGTAAACCTTAAAGGGCCTTTTAGGTACTCTGATATAGGACTCTACTGTATGTCTAGGTGCTGATTTCCCTCTAGCTGTGACTTCTTGCCTTAGACTCTTACTGCATTCTATGACTCTTAGCTTTTCTGAGCCTTCGTTTCCTCATCTGTACAAATGAGAATAATAGGATTAATAATAATAATAATTAATAATAATAGGTGTATCAAAATTTTTAGCTCTCTGATCTGGAGATATTGGGGGTTCATGAAGATTTGCTCTCTGAGGCTCCCTCCCTAGCAGATTATCTGGGTAGAAATGAGATCCATATGTCTCCTCTCCCTCAGCTAGATTCCTCTGAGCTGGGAACCTCATGTCAAGATATCCTGTCACTTAAGAGCAATCAGGATTCACCCTTCATGGAAAGATAAATAGGGCCTGTGATGATTCTTTTGTCCTCCAGCCCTCTCCCCACCCCCTCTCTTCCTGGAGGCTCTAATTTATCTCTGTTTTACCTGAGCTTTTAATTTGCATGCAGACAAACCTGAAGGAACAACCGGATATACCTGTTATTTCCCAATGACCCGAGAGCCCCTAGTTAATGTTAAGCCTGGGGTTATGGTAAGGTTTGCACGCGATGCCTCCATGTGCAAGCTGCAGGCCACAGATAGGTGGTGGTGGTGGAGGAGGGTGGAGAAAAGCTTTAAAGGGACTGCACATAATTTAATTCCCCCTAAGCTTTCCAAGTATGCAGGCTGTTTCATTTTTCATCAGTGTATAAACCTAAGTGATTTGTTCTACCCAGGCAAGAAATGTCTAATTAGAACCACATTTCAGTAAAGCATTTGCTTGAAATATGACAACAGCAATCGCTGAAGTTTCAGCTTTCAGATGACTCGGGATGGTAGTTAAATGGAACAGAAATCTTGGGCCCCTCCAGTTCCTGGCTTCCCACCTTCCACCCCTTTTCGGGTTGGGAGAAACTGGTATTTTACAATATGTTCTATGGGGTCCTCTTCCTTGAGGATTGATGGCTTGTCTTGGTACCCTGAAGCACTTTGCAGAACCCAAATTGGTCACTTAATTAAGGCTTATTGATCTATTGCCAAGAACTACCTATGTGACCTTGGTGTCTCATTTACAAACTGAATGTTGAACTAGATCTTTGCCAAGTTCCCTTATAACACCTAAATGCTATCATCCTAGTGTGTGTCTTGGACATGTATGTGTATGTATGTTAGTATATGTATATGTATGTGTGTGAGTGGGTTGTGGGTATGGAGGTGATAGGTGAATAACAATGCATATATGTATACATATATGTGTGTCTCTATGTGTGACTGCATGTAGGACCTAGGTACTTCTATTTCCTAGGTTTGGATTGTTGGTTTGCTTTTAAACCCCAGAACCACGGATTTTGATCTGGCCATGGTTCAGTCCCATGCCATTTATGTGCCAGATGAAGAGAAAGAAACCTAGAGATTAAGTGGCTTGCTGGCTTTATACAAGTGAAGCCCGGAGTTAAAGAGTGGACAAAAAGCAGGATTTGGCATCAATATGCAGGATTTTATTCTCTTTTCACATTCAACACCATGATGAAACTTTTTTTTTCCCATTCAGGTATGTCAGACTTTACATTTGTGTGACTCACTTTTAGAAATGGTCAAGCTCCTCTGGGATGCCAGAATTTTTGATGAATTCTGTACTGTCTTCTTGAAATCTCTCTGCATTCTCTGGGTATGTTTACTTTATAGAATTTCTCCCTTTAGACTTAAACTCCTAGAATGTCAGACTTGGGAGATATGTCAGAACTTAGGCTGTTTTATCTTTTCTTTAAAGTTTGAATCCCATCCACAAAATTGTCCCAAATTATATATGTACCCATATTTGTACACATAAGCATAACACACACATGTTCACACACATAGGTACATGCACACATGAGTGTGAACTGTCCACATACACATACTTATATGCATATACATGTAGATATGTTGTATGTTGATAAATAAATGCTAAAAATGTTAACAAAATACATAGACATATGTATATTTATATGTCTAGATATGTATGTTATAGATACATGCATTTTCATATATCAACATTTATATCCATATATTAATATTGAATAGGGATGATTGGGAAGTCATGACCTTTTGAAGCAGTCTATTCATTCCTCTTGGGGATAGTTCTACTATGTTTTAAAGTTTTAATGTATTTTGAATTAAACTAACATAAAAAGTAACTGCCGAGCCTCAGAGGGTTGAAGACAATAAATCCAATTCTTCTAAAGAGAACTGGGCTATGAATGCAGGTAGCACATGGTCTAGTTCACATTTAGTCCCGCAGAATCCTGGCCGGCTGGCCAGAAGGGGGGCTCAGTTCCCTTTTCTTGCACCTTGATGCTACTTATAAGCCTGATCCTAACTTAATGTGTAAGTGATTAATTCATATATGGGTCTCCCCAAAGCAGAGAGTAAAAAAGGTATTCAATGTAAAATATAAATGAGGTATGGGAAGGCATTTATTAACTACACACAAAAGATATTGAAACTAAATCACAAAAGCCTGTCACCAACATACAATAACAACTAACACAGTGCCTTTCATGTAGTAGGCACTTAGGTTTATTGTATTTAATTGAAAAGATCACCAGAGTCACCACAGTCCTCTGGATATACTCCAATGTGTCAATATAGTTCCTTAAATGGAATGTTTACAACTGAACCCAAGATTTTGGCTATGTACAGCTGCTCCCTCATTCTAGACACTATATCTCTCCATTCAAACTAGGATGTCATTAGATTTGTGGATACTATGTTACCTCCTTTTCTAATTTCGAATTAGCAGGTTACAAATATACATAGATTTTTTTTATCTTATCTTGTCTTCTACTATTCTGAACTTAACCATTTGATTTTTTAAAAAACATATGTAGGGTTTCATACTTATCCCTGCTGATTTTCATCACACAACTGAAAATTTTACTCTCCACAATTAATGAGCTCTTAACTCAGAGGTAATTAGCTATATGACTCTGGTCAAATCACTTAACCTCCATTTGCTTCAATTTCCTTACCTGTAAAATGGGGATAATGATAGCACCTACCTCACAGAGTTGCTGTGAGAATCAAATGAGATATTATTTGTAATAGTATTTAGCACAGTTCCTGGAACATAGTAAATACTACATAAAAAAGTAAATCATTTTGTTCCTTCCCTTCCCTTTCCTTCTTTTTAAATTGTCAAATCTAAGAGTTTTGTTTTGTTTCTTTAATTCCATATTTTGCTTTACTTCTCTGTAGAATCTGTCGCTTTGGACCGCATTCTCTGCTTGGATGTTCTCTTCTCTCTGAGTATTCATCTCACTTTTTTCTCTTGGTTTTCTTCCTCCATCTTTGGCATATATACTCTATCATCTTTGCTGTACAACTGTCAGGCAGCCCAAAGTTCTGCCTTGGGTCCTCTTTTCTTTTCTCTGTCTCCTCTTTTACTTGACAAATTACTATGGGTTCAATTATTACCTCTATACACGTGACTTTCAGATCTATAAGTACAGCCCTAGTTTCTTTGCTGAGATCAATCTTATGTCACAAACTGCTTATTAGATATTGCAACTGGATGTTGCAATTGACATCTTGTATTTAGCGTGCCCATAGAAGAACAAATTATCTTATCCCCAAATCTACTCTTCCCTATTAGCTTATTGAATAAGAGAAGTGGTATCCTGAGAGAAGGAAAAATGGGAAAGTATAGGGGGAGATCAGTTGCATCTGTGTCATGATGTCTAATGTATATTGGGGAAAGAGTGGAGGGGGACACCTGTTACTATTGAGGATCATCATCATCCTTCTACTACTCCAGGTTTATCTCCTCAAAATCATCTTTCACTTCTTATTTTTTCTTACTCCACAATTAAAATAAATTACCAAATCTTGCCATTTCATTTCTATCTCCATATATCTCAGATATGTGTCCATTGACAGTCCCCACTTTCATATGGGCACTTGTCATACTCTGGTTTCTCTTCAGAGCGTATAAATCTTTCGCCTTTTACTAAACATATGGGCACTTGTCACCTCTCACTTATGTGATTTCCATGGTTTATTAATTGATCTCTCTGTTAAAAGTCTCTCCTGACTCCAGTTTATCCTCCACAGAGGTACTTTAAGTGATTTCCCCAAAGTTCCTGTCTGACCAGGTAAGCTCACAATTCTTAATGAACTCTCAAAGTTCCCTCCTAGATCACTATCTTGTTGTGAAGGAGGGACTTGCATAGCTCTATGAAACTACAAGTCATTCTCTACTGCACTACCCAAAATGGACAGATTATAGTGGAAAATTCAGACAAAAGGCAAACCATTGGGAAAGAAAATGACAAACCACCCCCAGTATCTTTTCCAAGAAAACCCCATGGACAGTATGAAAATGATAAAAACTTGACACTGAATTGATTAAACGATTTTCATCACATTACTAGGGAAGAGCAGAAGACAATTCTAAGTAGCTCCAGAAAGAATGAAGTTGTTCAGTTCCATGACATCTTCTAGATTAAAAAAGTTATCATAGTCATTATGAACTTCTATTTCAAAATTCAGACTTAAATTGAAGAACACAGGGAAAACCACCAGACCATGTAAGTATGACATAAGCATAACATCCCTTATGAATATGAAATGGAAATGATGATAATTGGTTGTTGTCCTTCTTATTCAAAAAGGATCAGAATGACATCACGATCTTAGAGTCAAGTTACAGTATATCTGACTGTGGCTGATCAGACCAATCAGAGCTTAGAGTGCTCTGCCACCGGTCAGACAAAAATAGTCTCTGTGAACATTTGAGGTGGACTCTCTAACTCTATGCCTCTATGCATCTTGTTCTTCTGAGAGAATTCAATTCTGCTTTGCTCATGGAGCACAGCACCTTCTCTGATGAGGGCACGGCATGCTAAGCAGTCCTGTGCCAGTGCCTCCCATGTCATACAATCAATTATAAAATTCTTGAGAGTATCCTTGAATTACTTTTTCTGATCACCTTGTGAGCTCTTGCCCTGTGTGAGTTCTCCATAAAATAATCTTTTTTGGTAAGCATACATTTGGCATTTGAACAATGTAGTTAGCCCAAAAGAATTGTACTCTCTGTATTGGAGTTGGAATGACTGGCAGTTTAGTTCAAGAAAGGACCTCCATGTCTGGGACCTTGTCCTGCCAGGTGATCTTCAGAATCGTCCTAAGAGAATTCAAATGGAAGTGATTCAGTTTCCTGGCGTGGTGCCAGTAGACTGTCCAGATTTCATAGGTACACAACAAAGAGGTCAGCACAACAGCTCTGCAGACCTTCTGTGAGGTAGTCAGCTAATTCCTCTCTCACACTTTTTTTTAGAGCATCCAAAACTCTGAGCTAGCTCTGGCAATGCAGATGTCAATCTCATTATTATTGTATAACCTCTGGAAAGTATACTGCCAAGGTAAGTGAACTGATCCATAGTATCCAAAACATCGTCAATTGCTATAACATATGGCTCCACATGTGGATGGTGTGGTGCTGATGAGAGAGGACTTGTATTTTCTTGGTGTTAATTGCTAGGCAAAATTAGCCCAAGCAGCAGGGAATTGATCCATACTTTGTTGCATCTCAGCTTCAGAGGCTGCATTGAGTGCATAATCATCTGCAAACAAAAAATCATGCACCAACACTCCTTCCACTTTGGTTTTGGCTTGTTGCCTTTTCAAGTTGAAGAATTCACCATCAGTATGGTAGCTGACTTTGATTCCATGTTTGTTCTCATTGAAGACATTTGAAAATATGGCTGAAAATATCATGCTAAAAAGCTTGGGAGCAAATGCACAGCCTTGTTTCACTCCATTGGTGACTGGGAAAGCTCAAGAGCATTGTCCATTGTCCAGAACCCAGAAAAGCATGCCATAATGACATTGAGCTATTAAATAAAGTGTCTGAATAACTATAGAGAGAGTTTTGCAATACTGTGCATGAGGAAACAGCAACAAATGTCCCAAAGAAAAAGAAGAGCAAAAAAACAAAATGCTTGTCTGATGAGGCTTTGCAAATAGCTGAGAAAAGAAGGAAGCAAAAGGAAAAAGGGAAAGCAAAAGATATACTCAACTGAATGCAGAATTTCAAAGAAAAATAAAGAGAGAACATTTTCTTAAATGAGCAATGCAAAGAAATAGAAGAAAAGAATAAAAGGAGAAAAACAAAATAACTTTTCAAGAAAACTAGCCATTTCAAGGGAATGTTTCAAACAAAAATGGGCATGAAAAAAGGCAAAAATGTTAGTGACTTAGCAAAAGTAGAAGAAATCAAGAAGTGACAAGAACAAATATAAGAGGAAGATCTTATTATCACTGATAACCATGACAATGTGGTAACTGATCTAAAGGTGTGCATGCTGAAGAATGAAATAAGGTGGGCCTTAGGAAGAATTGCTAACACTAAGGCTAGTGGCAGTGGCAGAATTCTAGCTGAATTCAACAGGAAAGCAAATTTGGAAAACTCAGCAGTGGCTTCTAGATTGGAAAAGATGAGTCTACATTTCAGTTCTAAAGAAGGGCAATGCCAAGGAATAATTGTGCTCATCTCACATACCAGCAAGGTTATGCTTAAGATTCTCCAAACAAGGCTTCAGCAATATGTGAACTGAGAATTACCAGAAAAGCAGGTTTTAGAAGAGGCAAAGGAACTAGAGACCAAATTGCCAACATTCACTGAATTATGGAGAAAGCAAGTGAGTTCCAGGGGGAAAAAAATCTATTTCTTATTCATTAACTACACTAAAGCCTTTGGCTGTGTAGACTTTGGCAAGTCACCAAAGAGACAGGAGTTCTAAGTCATCTTACTTGTCTCCTGGGAAACTTATGTATGTGAGTCAAGAGGCAACAGTTAAAACTCAACATAGAACAACTGATTGGCTTAAGATTGAAGGAGGAGTATGACAAGGTTTTATTTTATCATCTTATTTATTTAATTTATATTCAGAGTACATCATGTGAAATGCCAAATTGAGTGAAACAAAAGTTGGTATTAAAGTTACTGGGAGAAATGTCAACAATCTCAAATATGCAGATTTACTTTGATGGCAGAAAATGAAGAAGAATTAAGCTTCTTGATGAGGGTGACAGAAAAGAGTGCAAATGCTGGCTTGAAACTTAACATGAAAGAAAAACTGAGATCTTGGCAAATGATCCACTACTTCCTGGCAAATGGAGAAGAAATAAAAGGAGTATCAAATTTTATATTTTGGGGACTTAAAAGATCACTGCAGATGGCAACTGCAGTCATGAAATTAAAAGATGCTTATTCCTTGGAAGGAAAGTTATAGAAAATCTGAACAATATACTTTAAAAAAAAAAAAAAAAAAGATACATTGTCTTGTTTGCCCAAAGGCCATAGAATCAAAGCTATGGTTTATGTATGTCTGTGAGAGATGTACTATAAGAAAAATTGAGTGCCATAGAATCAACAAATTCAAATTCTGGTGCTAAAGAAAAATTTTGGACAATAGATCAAATAAGTCAATACTTAAAAAGAAATTAATTCAGACTACTCAATGGAAGATCAAATATTGAATCTGAAGCTCAAATACTTTAACCACATAATAAGAAGACTATATCACTGGAAAAAGAAGCTCAATACAGTTCATATTGTGAAAAATTGAAGGAAAAAGGAAAAAGGCACAGACAGCAGAGAATGAGATAGATGAATCATATCAAGGAAGTAATGAACATGATATTGGGCAGACTTTAGGAGATAGGAAAGGATTGAGCCTGGTCCATGGAGTCACAAAGAATCAGGCATGACTGTATGACTAAACAAGAACAAGTTCCTAATTACTTGTAAGAGCAAATATAAACTTCTCTATTTGGCCTTTAAAGTTTTCCCCAAGGGAAATTCAGGAACTATATCTGCCAACGGAAATTTCAGGAACTATATGAGCAAAACTACAAAACACTTTCCACACAAAGAAAGTCAGATCTAAACAATTGGAAAAATATCAAGTGCACTTTGATAGGTTGAGCGAATATAATAAAGATGACAATACTACCTAAATGAATCTATTTATTTAATGCTATACCAATCAGACTCCCAAGAAACTATTTTACTGACCTAGAACAAAATTCATCTGGAAGAACAAAAGGTCAAGAATTTCAAGGGAATTAATGAAAAAAAAAAAGCAAATGAAGGTGGCTGTTTTGTGATTTTAGGGAAAAGTTCGGATTCACTACTATAAATGACACTCTCAGATTCAATCAAAATGAAAGTAAAATTTTAATTGTACAATACATGGGATAGATTGCTTACAATGACATCTAATATAGCAAATAATACAAAGAAAACAGAGAATAATAAGGATAATAATTAAAGCAGTAAAGAAAAATGAAGAAAACATCACCAATTCGGGGGAGCACCAACTCTAAATTGTCTTGGCTGG
Source organism: Antechinus flavipes (assembly GCF_016432865.1). Lineage (NCBI taxonomy): Eukaryota > Metazoa > Chordata > Mammalia > Dasyuromorphia > Dasyuridae > Antechinus > Antechinus flavipes. The sequence continues at coordinate 81,617,170 of NC_067399.1, forward strand.
GGGAATCCCGGTTCAGCAGCCTCTGAGTCCCAAATGGGAAGGTCCCAGACAGATTGTCATCTCCATGGATGAGATTCCCGAAGAGGCTCAGGAACGGCTGAACTTTATAGTGGGAGAACAAAGAAGGCTCTAAATTTATCACTAATTGACATCAGGAGGCGAGCCAACCCTCACTGAGCCACACATGCTCCAAGGAGTGGCTAGTTCCTTGAACTCTTAGGAAAGCAGCCAAAGCACAGGTGGTATGTTTCAAGGACTAAGTTCATTAGGAGAACATCGCACACTCAGGGTTTATGGTCAGGGAATGGCTGGAATGAACTTACCTAAGTTTTATATAAAAATTTCAAATTTCTTATTCAGGAATCTAGAAATCTGAATTTCTTATTCAGATCTAAAACTATATTATAAAGCAGCAGTCATCAAAACTATTTAGTACTGGCTAAGAAATGGACTAGTTAATCAGTGAAATAGCTTGAGTTCACAAGACAAAATAGTCAATGACTATAGTCACCTAGTTTTTGACAAACCCAAAGACCCCAACTTTTGGGATAAAAATTCATTATTTGACAACAACTGCTGGGAAAATTGGAAACCAGGCATTAACTCACACCTAATACCATATGCCAAGATAAGGTCAAAATGGGTTAATAATCTAGACATAAAGAATGATATTATAAATAAATAAGAACATAGGATAGTTTACCTCTCAGATCTGTGGAAGAGGAAGAAATTTGTGACCAAAATGAACTAGAAATCATTATCGATCACAAAATTGAAAATTTTGATTAAGTTAAAAAGATTTTCTACAAACAAAACTAATGCAGACAATATTAGCAGAGAAGCAATAAACCGGAAAAATATTTTTGCATTCAAAGGTTCTGATAAAGGCGTCATTTCTAAAATATTGGAGAGTTGATTCAAATTTATCAGAATTCAAGCCTTTCTCCAATTGACAAATGGTCAAAGGATATGAACAGACAATTTTCAGATGAAAAAATTGAAATTATTTCTAGTCATATGAAAAGGTGATCCAAATCACTATTGATCAGAGAAATGCAAATTAAGACAACGCTGAGATACCACTACAAACCTGTCAGATTGGCTAGAATGACAGGAAAAGATAATGATGAATGTTGGAGGGGATATGGGAAAACTAGGACACTAATACATTGTTGGTAGAACTGTAAACAGATCCAACCATTCTGGACAGCAGTTTGGAACTATGCTAAAAAAGTTATCAAACTGTGCATACCCTTTGATCCAGCAGTGTTTCTACTGGGCTTATATCCCAAAAAGATCTTAAAGGTAGGAAAGGGACCCACATGTGCAAAAATGTTTGTGGCAGCCCTCTTTGTAGTGGCTAGGAACTGGAAACTGAGTGGATGCCCATCAGGAATGGCTGAATAAATTATGGTATATGAATATTATGAAATATTATTGTTCTATAAGAAATGATCAGCAAGATGATTTCAGAGAGACCTGGAGAGACTTACATGAAATAATGCTAAGTGACATGAGCAGAACCTGGAGATCACTGTACACGGCAACAACAAGATGATACAATGATCAATTCTGATGGATGTGGCTCTCTTCAACAATGAGATGATTCAAACAGTTCCAATAGTCCAGTGAGGAAGAGAGCCATCTACACTCAGAAAGAGGACTATGGGAAATTAGTGTGATTCACAGCATAACATTTTCACTCTTTTTGTAGTTGCTTGCTTGCATTTTATTTTGCTTCTTTTTGTATTGGTTTGATTCGATTTTTCTTGTGCAGCACAATAATTGTATAAATATGTGTGCATACATTAGACTTGGCATATATTTCTACTATATTTAACATATATCGACTACTTGCCATCTAGGGGAAATAGAGGGAAAGGGAGGGGAAATTGGAACACAAAGTTTTGCAAGGGCCAATGTTGAAGAATTGTCCACACATGTTTTGAAAAATAAAAAGCTTCAATTAAAAAAATAAAGTTTTCTCCAAGTTGGATCATGATTACCTTTCCTGTCTACTTTCATTCTACATCTACTTTGTATTATTCCCCTTTTCATTATCAATAATACAGACATATTGATGTATTTAGTATTCTTCACATGGGATACTTCATCTTCTTTCTATGTGTCTTTCTGATGACTATCCCCATATTTATAATGCTTTCCCATCATCTCTGGGATGGAATCCCTGTGTAGTAAGAGCACTAAGGACCCTTAGTATGTAGGCTAAATTAACTTTTCTTAAAGGCTAGGCTATTTTTTCTTCATAATAATTGAAATCATCTTTGTGACTTAATTAGCCTATAACATGGTTTCCTGGTGGTCTAATCACAAAAACCAGTACTCAAAGAATTAAGTTTCTCTATTAGGATTGACGTTGTTCATACCACAATGGCGAATGAAGAGGCAAGAAAGCAGTATTCAGAATAATTAATGAATGAATATTATATCCTTCATTCATTCATTCAACCAAGAAGCATTTATTAAACACCTGCTATGTGTCTTTTTTTTAAAATAACTTTTTATTGCCAGAACTCATGCCAGAGTAATTTTTTACATTATCCCTTGCATTCACTTCTGTTCTGATTTTTCCCCTCCCTTCTTCCACCCCTTCCCCCAGATGGCAAGCAGTCCTATACATATTAAATATGTCACAGCATATCCTAGATACAATATATGTGTCCAGAACTGAACAGTTCTCTTGTTGAACAGGGAGAATTGGATTCAGAAGATAGAAATAACCCGGAAAGAAAAACAAAAATGCAAACAGTGTACATTCATTTCCCAGTGTTCCTTCTTTGGGTATAGCTGCTTCTGTCCATCCTTGATCAATTGAAACTGAGTTAGATCTCTTTGTCTAAGAAATACACTTCCATCAAAATACATCCTCATACAGTATCGTTGTTGAAGTATATAATGATTTCCTGGTTCTGCTTATTTCACTTAGTATCAGTTCATGTAAGTCTCTCCAAGTCTCTTTGTATTCATCCTGCTGGTCATTTCTTACAGAACAATAATATTCCATAACATTCATATACCACAATTTACCCAACCATTCTCCAATTGATGGGCATCCTTTCATTTTCCAATTTCTAGCCACTACAAACAGGGCTGCCACAAACATTTTGGCACATACAGGTCCCTTTCTCTTCTTTAGTATTTCTTTGGGATATAAGCCCAGTAGTAACACTGCTGGATCAAAGGGCATGCACAATGTGATAACTTTGGGGGCATAATTCCAGACTGTTCTCCAGAATGGCTGGATTTGTTCACAACTCCACCAACAATGCATCAATGTCCCGGTTTTCCCACATCCCCTCCAACATTCATCATTATCTTTTCCTGTCATCTTAGCCAATCTGACAGGTGTGTAGTGGTATCTCAGAGTTGTCTTAATTTGCATTTCTCTGATCAATAGTGAACACTCTATCATATGAGTGAAAATAGTTTCAATTTCATCATCTGAAAATTGTCTGTCCATATCTTTTGACCATTTATCAGTTGGAGAATGGCCTTATTTCTTATAAATTAGAGTCAATTTTCTATGTATTTTGGAAATGAGGCCTTTATCAGAACCTTTAACTGTGGAGATGTTTTCCCAGTTTGTTGCTTCCCTTCTAATCTTGTTTGCATTATTTTTTTTTTTTTTGTACAAAAGCTTTTTAATTTGATGTAATCAAATTTTCTATTTTGTGATCAATAATGGTCTCTAGTTCATCTTTGGTCACAAGTTTCTTCCTCCTCCACAAATCTGAGAGATAAACTATCCTATGTTCCTCTAATTTATTTATAATCTCATTCTTTATGCCTAAATCATGGACCCATTTTGATCTTATCTTGGTATATGATGTTAAGTTTGGGTTCATGCCTAATTTCTGCCATACTAATTTCCAGTTATCCCAGCAGTTTTTATCAAATATTGAATTCTTATCCCAAAAGTAAGGTTCTTTGGGTTTGTCAAACACTAGATTGCTATAGTTGACTATTTTGTCTTGTGAACCTAACCTTTTCCACTGATCAACTAATCTATTTCTTAGCCAATACCAAATGGTTTTAGTGACTGCTGCTTTATAATATAGTTTTAGATCAGGTACAGCTAGGCCACCTTCATTTGATTTTTTTTTTCATTAATTCCCTTGAGATTCTTGATCTTTTGTTCTTCCATATGAATTTTGTTGTTATTTTTTCTAGATCATTAAAATATTTTCTTGGAAGTCTGATTGGTATAGCACTAAATAAATAGATTAGTTTAGGGAGTATTGTCATCTTTATTATATTCGCTTGGCCTCTCCAAGAGCACTTAATATTTTTCCAATTATTTAAGTCTGACTTTATTTGTGTGGAAAGTTTTTTGTAATTTTGCTCATATAATTCCTGACTTTCCTTTGGTAGATAGATTCCCAAATATTTTATGCTGTCAACAGTTAGTTTGAATGGAATTTCTCTTTGTATCTCTTGCTGTTGGGATTTTGTTGGTGATGTATAAAAATGCTGAGGATTTATGGAGATTTATTTTGTATCCTGCAACTTTGCTAAAGTTATGAATTATTTCTAATAGCTTTTTAGTAGAATCTCTGGGGTTCTCTAAGTATACCATCATATCATCTGCAAAGAGTGATACTTTGGTTTCCTCATTGCGTACTCCAATTCCTTTAATCTCTTTCTCAACTCTTATTGCCCAGGCTAGCATTTCTAATACAATATTGAATAATAATGGTGATAGTGGGCAACCTTGCTTCACTCCAGATCTTACTGGAAAAGGTTCCAGTTTTTCCCCATTGCATATGATGCTTACTGACAGTTTTAAGTATATGCTTCTGACTATTTTAAGGAAAAGTCCATTTATTCCTATACTCTCAAGTGTTTTTATTAGGAATGGATGTTGGATTTTATCAAATGCTTTTTCTGCATCTATTGAGATGATTATATGGTTTTTGTTAGTTTGGTTATTGATATAGTCAATTATGCCAATAGTTTTCCTAATATTGAACCAGCCCTGCATTCCTGGTATAAATCCTACTTGGTCATAGTGTATTATCCTGGAGATGATTTTCTGTAATCTTTTTGCTAATATTTTATTTAAGATTTTAGCATCAATATTCATTAGGGAGAATGGTCTATAATTTTCTTTCTCTGTTTTCAACCTACCTGATTTAGGTATCAGTACCATGTCTGTGTCATAAAAGGAGTTTGCTAAGACTCCTTCAATCCCTATTTTTTTCAAATAGTTTATATAACATTGGAGTTAATTGTTTAAATGTTTGGTAGAATTCACATGTAAATCCATCTGGTGCTGGAGATTTTTTCTTAGGGAGTTGGTTTGTTCTATTTCTTTTTCTAAAATGGGACTGTTTAAGATATTTACTTCTTCCTCTGTTAATCTGGGCAAGCTATATTTTTGAAGGTATTCTTCCATTTCATTTAAGTTGTCACATTTATTGACATAAAGTTGGGCAAAGTAACTCCTAATTATTGCTCTAATTTCCTCTTCGTTAGTGGTGAGTTCTCCCTTTTCATTTTTAAGACTAACAATTTGATTTTCCTTTTTCCTTTTTTAAATCAGATTTACTAAGGGTTTGTCTATTTTGTTGTTTTTTTCATTTCATAGTTTTGTTTCATTTCAGTCCCAAACCTGAAGCATCAGACTTATCCAAGTTAAAACTAACTGACAATATGTTCATTTTTTTACAAGTCTCAGTTCAGGTATCATCTTTTGTATGAGACGTGTCCTGGTCCTCTAGCCACTAGTGCCTTTGTCTCAGAGATTATTTAGTGTTTGATTTGCATATCTTTTCTATATTTATATAGAGACATGTTATTTCCTTGATTAGATTATAAGCTTTTTGAGATCAGGTAACCTACATACTTTTGTTTTTGTATTCCCAGGACTTAGCCCAGTGCTTGATACATGTAATTGCTAAATGAAGGCTAGTTGACTGATCATGTTCACTTTAGCCCAATTCTTTAGCCTGTCTAGATCCTTTTGCATCCCAGTTATGTCATTCTCCCACCTAAATGCCAGCTCCAAATTTAATTGTTATTTCTTCATCTTTCTCCAAGTAATTCATAAAAAATATTTAAGAATAGACTCCTATGGTATTCCTTTAGATACCTGCTTTCAGATGAATATCAACATATCAATTAGGGTTCAGGGTACCATCACTCAACCAGTTCTTAATTTAGATCTTGTCTGGGCATATGCTTCATTTGTAGTGTTCCCCTTATTTACCAACATAGTAATTCTACCCCCCCCCAAAATGAAATTAGTCACATGGGTATTGTTCTTATGGAGTACATGCTAGCTTTTAATAATCAATGCTTCCCTTTTAATATTTTTCAGCTTTAATAATCTATTCTAGAGTTTTGATGAGGATAAATGTGAAACACACTGATCTATAGTTTTTTTTTTAATGACCTTTCTTTTTCTGGAAACTGGGAGAACCTTTTAGCATGACCCAACTATGGGCAATTATATCTTTCCAATATCCTTTCAGCTGTAATTAAGCCTCTCATTTGTGTTGGTGGTCTTAGGTTTCTATCACTTAATTGCAACTAATAACCAGGAGAAATAAAAATAGGACTTAACTAATAAAATATATAAAACAGCAGCAGTTTCTGATTTTCACTTTTTTCTCTTTGAAGTATATGGCATACTTGCTTGCATGCTTTAAGAATGTGCTTTAAAATGAAAAAGTGAATCATTTATAATTTTATTTAAATGAGAAAATAGTTTTTTGTGGAGAAAAAGATGGCAAGATCCAACTTTTGGAGGCTTGGTTTGTTGTCAGAGTATATGTCTGAATTTTTACATTTTTTCTGTCTATTTTATAAAACATAAGTTTATATCGTCTTTCCTAAAAATAAATGTAAACATATCCTTGATATAAAAAATTAGATTAAAAATTTTAGAGCAAAGCTTAAAAGCTAATTAATTTCTATTTTGAATATGCTCATCTTTCTATAATAATTTGGTACTTCTTTAGCATATTCATTTCATTATACAAGCCTATGATAGATATGTGTGATGAGAACTTCTTTGCCTTTAACATGATAAATATGTCAGGCTCCTGAAAGTTCTGCCAAGAAATAATTTGTTGGCACTGAGATTTTACAAGATCATAAGTCAGTCCCCCCATTTTATAGACTGAGAACCTGAAACCCAAGTAAGTTTCTTGTCCAGAAATTATGTGGATATGTATCCCCTTGACATATAACACAGGATGCCCAAAAGAAGAGGGAAGAACTCAAAAGGTATCACCAAAGATATAGCTGTTGTTAATCTTGTGATAAAAAGTCATCATTGCAGAGGCTTTTGGAGTAATCTGTACCTCAGACCTCAAGCATCTTACAACTTAGTCCAATGCATGAGACCTGCCCAGAGATATGTAAACCTTGAGTACACAGATATATGAGGGAAGATGCCCCCAAAAGCCAGATTCCCCAGAACTTCTGTATTCTGCCATGAGGTTTTATCTGATTATCTTTTTTCTTCCTTTCATAGGAACAATATAAAGGTCAAAATACCAGCCTAGAATTTTAGGTTGCCCCTGGATTAATGTGCTGCTTCAGGTTTATAAAGTTGGCAGGGACTTCAGTGTCCATCTAAACCAACTCATACACTAAAGAATTCCAAAGTATAACATAGTGACGACTCCCTAAACAAGATTCTCAGTCTTCAGGCTCCAATCATTTTCTCTCCAGACACTTCCTCATGTCCAGAATGCTCTCCCTCCTCAGTTCCTGCTGACTTACCTGTACTGCTTCTCATCCCAACTAAAATCCCATCTTCTACAAGAAGCCTTTCCCATCGCTCTTAATTCTAGTGCTTTCCCTCCTTTAATAACTTCCTACTCATCCTATATGTAGCTTTTTTGTACATTTTGTTTCTTTGTTGTCTATCCCATCAGATTATGAGTTCCTTGAGGGAAGAAAACATCCTTTGCCTTTTTTAACATCCCTAGCACTCAAACCAATGCTGGGAACATAGTAGGTGCTTAATACATTTCTTAGAAGGTGCTTAATAAATTGCTTACTTATGCTCAAAAAGTTATCAAACTGTGAATACCCTTTGATCCAGCAGTGTTTCTACTGGGCTTATACCCCAAAGAGATATTAAAGAAGGGAAAGGGACCTGTATGTGCCAAAATGTTTGTGGCAGCCCTGTTTGTAGGGGCTTGAAGCTGGAAAATGAATGGATGCCCATCAATTGGAGAATGGTTGAGTAAATGGTGGTATATGAACGTTATGGAATATTATTGTTCTGTAAGGCATGACCAGCGGGATGAATACAGAGAGGACTGGCGAGACTTACATGAACTGATGCTAAGTGAAATGAGCAGAACCAGGAGATCATTATATACCTCAACAATGATACTGTTTGAGGATGTATTCTGATAGAAGTGGATCTCTTTGATTAAGAGAACTAATTCAACTTCAATTGATCAAAGATGGACAGAAGCAGCTACACCCAAAGAAAGAACACTGGGAAATGACTATAAACTGCTTGCATTTTTGTTTTTCTTCCTGGGTTATTTATACCTTCTGAATTCAATTCTCCCTGTGCAACAAGATAACTGTTCGGTTCTGCACACATATATTGTATCTAGGATATACTGTAACCTATTCAACATGTAAAGGACTGCTTGCCATTTGGGGGAGGGGGTGAAGAGAGGGAGAGGAAAAATTGGAACAGAAGTGAATGCAAGGGATAATGCTGTAAAAAATTACCCTGGCATGGGTTCTATCAATAAAAAGTTATTAAAAAAAAAGAAAAGAAAAGAAAAAACTTTAATAATAAATAAATAAATAAATAAATAAATAAATTGCTTACTGATTGACTGAGAAGTTACTTCATGGAGAGATATGATAACATGGAAGTACCTTGTAGAGGCTGGAGCGTTTGTAGACATTCTGTTACTAGTTCTGGGCTGTTAAACTTGTAGTTAGAAGAAGCCATTTTCTGTTGTCTATATAGCTAGAAGTGGAGGTATCTTTAAAAGATTTAGTTTAGCCTCAGTCTAGTTTCTTTGCCACATTTTTGTCTCCTGTTCACCTGTGATTTGAAACCTTTGTTGATATCAATAAAGTGAAGAGACCTTCTGACTTATAGATGTTGAACTCTTGTCTAAAATTCCTATTTGTTTTTACATGGAGGCTTAGTGTAGTTGTAGCCAGGAAATAATCAAATACATCATTGAGCTAAATGCTTAGGATGTTTATTGAAAGAAAGGATTAATTCACAGATCACAAATACTATCCCTTCCCCTCCCCCTGCATTATATTTTCTATTTTGAAAAATGAGCTTTTATTATAGTACATTTGAATTGATTACTCATAAAATAAAAACAAATATCTGCTTCTTCTAGAGAATAAAATTTTCTGGCATTAGAATGTACATATATATATATGCACATGCCCACACAATACACACATAGATACATACATAAACATATAGATATAGATATATATGTACTTACATTATATATTTATATAAAACAAATAAAAATACAAATAAGCACAAATATCTACTTGTGGAGAGTAGGATTTTCTAGAATTAAAGCATATACAACATACACATATACATTTTAATGTATTTAATATAACTCATTTTAATATGTACAAATATATTTTAATGCCAGAAAATCCAACTCTCCACAACAAGTATTTGTATTTATCTTGGGATTAATCAAGTAATATGCATTATAATAAAAGCTCATTTTTCAAAGTATAAATATATATTTATGTATATGTATATATACTAGGTACTTCATGGATAGAGTGTAGAGAGAAGACCTGAATTCAAATCCAGCCTCATTGCTAGCTATATGACTGGGCAAATCATTTAATTCTGCTTTCTTCAATTTCTTCATCTGTAAAATGAACTAGAGAAGAATATCTGTCTACCTAGTTATGTGTATATACATATATATGTAAAATTGTCCCCTTTTCCTGGGCCATGCCCTAGACACCTGCTGACCTAACTTGCACAGGATTTCAATTCTGGATCACTGGCAAGGCAAAATTTGATATTCCACTTTATCCTTCTCATTCTCTGATACTGACACAGAGCTGTAAATCCTGCAAGGGATTGGGAAACTTGTAACCTAGAGAAACCATTTGGTCCATTACACTTAGAAATAAAGTGACTCAGATTTAGCTTTTTCATTTATTTAGTGGGGAGATGATTTCACTAATGTTCAAGAGGATCATGCTTGCTTCCCAAACATCTGCTTTTAATTTCTTTCTTTCCTTCTTTTTTTAATTTTGCTGAAGGCAGGATGAAGTGTTCTCCAGCTTCTACTTTATATAAACTAGATTTTATGGTTTGGAAGTAATGAATGGGCAAGCAAGGTTGTGAAAGTTTGATGTTGTCAATTTCCCCCAGAGGCCATAGTTAGTGGGAAGTCATTAACTCAGTGAGCAGTCCATTATTAACATAATGACTGACATTTATGGAGGCTTGAAAGTTCACAAAGCTTATTTATTACATTATCTCCTTTGATTTTCTCCAGGTTAAGACTATGCCTTTTTTTTTTTTTAACAACTTTGAGTGAGATCTAGAGTTTTCTGATAGGCAAATTAAATAAAGATTGAGCCTTTTTTAAAAAGCAAAGCAAAACTTTGAAAATCTGGATTTAAAAAATGAAAAATGGCAAGGATTGTATGAATATTTACTTTTATTGTTGTTTAGCTATGTCCAACTCTTCATGACCCTGTTTGGGATTATCTCAGCAAAGACACTCAAGTGATTTTGCCTTTACCTTCTCCAGCTCATTTCACAGACAAGGAAACTGAAGCAGAGTTAAGTGACTTGTCTAGTGTCATGCTTCAGTCCTGCTTCATGTCCCAACTAAAATCCCATCCTCTACAGGAAGCCTTTCCCATTACCTCTTAATTCTAGTGCCTTCCCTCCTTTAATAACTTCCTACTTATCCTATATATAGCTTTTTTGTACATTTTTGTTTGCTCATTGTCTGCCCCATCAGATTATGAGTTCCTTGAGGGAAGAAAATGTCCTTTGCCTTTCTTAGCATCCCTAGCACTCAAACCAATGCCTGGAACATAGTAGGTGCTTAATACATTTGAGGTGGATTTGAACTCAGGGCTTTCTAACTGCAGACCCGGTGCTCCATCCTTGCACACCTTGCTGTCCTAATGTGTTACTTGGGATCATAAATTAAGAACTGAAAGAGACCTCAGAGACCATCAAATCTAACTCCCTTGTTTTACAAATGAGGAAATTGAAATCTAGGAAGGTGAAGTCACTGACCCAATTAACTGAAGAGGGTTGAGATCAGAGACAGGATTTGAACTCATTTCCTCTCATTCCAGACGCAATACTCTTTGCAATGTATCATACATGATAAAAAAAAAAAAAAAAAGAGTTCCACTACAATCCCTATAAAATACTCTAGTGTAAGTATGATAGAATTCAATTTCTTAAAAAAAAAAAAAAAAAAAAAAAGGATTGACATGCAATAAAGCTATTCTGTTGCATAAAGTGAAGTTCTATCATTTTTACTTATTTATTTGTGTTTTTTGGCTGAGGCAATTGGGGTTAAGTGACTTGTCCAGGGTCACACAGCTGGGAAGTGTTAAATTCCAGATTTGAACTCAGGTTTCCTGACTTCAAGGCTGGTGCTCTATCCACTGCACTACCTCGCTGCCCCTATCATACTTTTAAAGGAAAAGAAAACCTTATTTCAAGTAGATCAGCTTCAAAATTAATTTCCTCAAATAACAATTATTTTAGATCAGCAGAAATCAGAGAAGAATTCTGTTTTACCTTGAGTGAAAAATACTAAGCAATGGGTCCTCAGTAACATAAGGTTTTTTGGCCTACCAGTTCCCAGATGTGGGACTCTGCAGTATCATGGAGATCAAGAGGCATGCTGTATTTAGTCATTGAAGCTTGGGTTAGAGAATTCCTTGTCTCTCTGAATCATTCTCTCCTTGCAACCCTATTATTTCATATGCCCTGCCCAGGCCTCGGTGGATTGGCCCCATGACAAGACTGTCTCATCTGTGTTCCTTAGAGAATGATTTTCATTGAAAAGTGCTGAGAAGTGGGAAGTCAGCCCATCCCATTATCTAGTTATCAAAACCAATTAGTATTGGCCCTTACTTCTAAATCCAGTCCTGCATTTTTTAGGGATCTGCTACATATTTCCATTGGCTCTCTAGTTGGTATATCAAACTCAATGTGCCTAACTCATCTTTTCCCCCAAATCATCTTTCTCCTAAAAATTTTCCATTTCTGTCAGTAACATGCTAGTTTTCCAGGCCCAAAGTCATCTCTAATAACTTCTCTTTCTCTCTCACCCTATTCCATCCAATCTGCTACTAAATCCTGTCAATATTTTCTTCATAACCTCTTCTGAATTTAGCCCTTTCAAATAGACAACAGGTCTGGGAGGATTCATCTAGAATTCTACCTAATAATTATTGTCATTTTTTCTATAAAGGCACGTTTTTAATAATAGCCTTTTATTTTCAAAATATATGCAAAGGTAATTTTCAACATTCACCCTTGCAAAACCTTGTGTTCCAAATTTTTCTCCCTCCCTTTCCCCTTCCCCCTCCTAGATGGCAAGAAACGCAATATAGGTTAAACATGTATATTTCTTCTACACATATTTCCACAATTATCAAGTTGCACAAGAAAAACCAGATCCGAAAGGAAAAAAATGAAAAAGAAAAAAATGCAAGCAAATACCAAAAAAGGGTAAACTACTACATTTGATCCACACTCAGTTCCCACAGCCCTCTCTGTGGGTGCCAGTGGCTCTCTTCATCACAAGACCATTGGAACTGGCTTGAATTATCTCAATGATGAAGAGACAAGTCCATCAGAATTAATCATTGTATAATCTTGCTATTGCCTTGTCCAATGATCTCCTGGTTCTGCTCATTTCACTTAACATCAGTTCATGAAAGTTTCTCCGGGCCTCTCTGAAATCATCATGCTGATTGTTTCTTATACAACAATAATATTCCATAATATTCATACACCATAATTTATTCAGCCATTCCCTAATTGATGGGCATCCACTCATTTACCAGTTCCTTGCCACTACAAAAAGGACTGCTATAAACATTTTTGCACATATGACTCCTTTTCCCTTTTTTTATGATTTTTTTGGGGAATACAGACCCGTAGAGATACTTCTGAATCAAAGGGTAGGCACAGTTTGATAACCTTTGGTCATAGTTTCAAATTGCCCTCCAGAATGGTTGGGTCATTTCACAACTCCACCAAAAATGCATTAGTTTACCCACATCCCCTTCAACATTTATCATTATCTTTTCCTGTCATCTTAGCCATTCTGAGAGGTGTGTAGTGGTACCTCAGAGTTATCTTAATTTGTATTTTTCTGATCAATAGTGATTTAGAACATTTTTTTCATATGACTAGAAATGGTCTGATATTTTTCATCTGAAAATTATCTGTTCATATCCTTTGATCACTTATCAGTTGGAGAATGGCTTATATTCTTATAACTTCAAGTCAATTCTCTATATATTTTAGAAATGAGACTTTTGTCAGAACCTATGGGTGTAAAAATATTTTATTTCTCATTTTCAGCTTCCCTTCTAATCTTTTTTGTTTGTACAAAAAAAATTTAATTTAATATAATCAAAATTATCTAGTTTGCATTTAATGTACTCTAGTTCTTTTTTGGCCACAAAATCCATTCTTCTCCACAAATCTGAGAGGTAGACTATCCTTTGTTCTTCTAATTTACTTATCACCCTTTATGTCTAAATCATGAACCCATTTCTCATCTTGGTATAGGGTGTTAAGTAGTGGTCAATGCCTAGTTTCTGTCATATTAATTTCCAATTTTCCTAGCAGTTTTTGTCAAATAGTGAGTTCTTATCCCAGAAACTGGGGTGTTGTGATCTAATTCAGATGGATCTGAATTGGTTCTCTCTGGGTGCCTTCTCTGGAATCAGGATTTTGTCGGTCCCTGTTCAGGCGCCAAAATGTGGTGAGCTTTTTCTTCTCAAAATGCAGCCAGGTGATAAAAGTTCAGATCTTTTATTATCTCCAATATAGCCTGGTTAGCTTAGTTCTCTGCTTGGTTCCAAGAGCTCTTGCCGCTTTGTCCTTTGCTTCTGCCTCTGCTTTCTTCAGCCTCCAGAGCCAGCACCACTTTTCATGTCATTCCGGTGAAATCTCGACTTATAGCTTCTTCACTCTGAAGAACTTCTTTGACTGGCCCATTGAAGCTCTATTTATGCTAGTGCTCTCTGGCCCAAAGAGCTTCAAGGGAGGTGTGAACTCATTGAACTCCAATGAGTAAAGGTGTGAACACAAGCCTTGTATTAATTAGTTCTACTTAGTACCTTGTTTCAGGTTCTGCCCAAAACATCTTCTTGTAAGATTAGATCAACTCTAATTAGTTAGCAGTTAGTAAGGATTCCAACAACCTTCATGTACCATAACTTGTTCAACCATCCCCCAATTGATGGGAATCCGTTCCTTTTCCAATTTCCTACATTTCTCTTAACTTCTCATCTAGGAATTTAGGTGCTATATCACTTTATGCATACATGTTTAGTACTGATATTACTTCATTACATATGATACCCTTTAGCAAAATGTGGTTTCTTTCCTCATCTCTTTTAATAGATCTATTTTTGCTTTTGCTTGATTTGAGATCAGAATCACTACACCTGTTTTTTTTTTTTTTTAACATCAGCATAATAGATTCTGCTCCCACCTTTGACCTTTTTTCTACTATATATTACTCTGCTTTAAATATGTTTCTTGGAAACAACATATTGTAGTTTTCTGGCTTTTAATCTAGTCTGCTATCTACTTCCATTTTATGGGAGAATTAATCTCCTTCACATTGACTGTTAAAATTACTAACTCTGTATTTCCACCTTCTTATTTTTCCCAAGTTATACTTTTTTCTTTCTTTTCCCCCTTTCCCTCCTCCCCAGTGTTTTGCTTCTGACCACCACCTTTCTTAATCTTCCCTCCCCTTTTACAGTTCCTCCCCCTTTCTTATCTCTTTCTTCTGCTATTATTGTTCTCCCTTCTAAAAATCTCCCTCTTTCTTTTCCTTTTTTCCCTTCCACTTTCCTATAGGGTAAGATGAGTTTCTCTATCAAACTAAATGTGTCTGATATTCTCTCTGAGATTAATCCAGTGAGGTTAAGGTTCACATAATGTTTATCACCCTGTCTTTCCCCCCTTAATTGTAGCAGTCTTTTTTGCCTCCTCATGTGATATTAGCCCATTTTACTTTCCCTTTCCTTTTCTTCCAGTACAGTCCCTTTTTTATTCCCAGTTTCTTTTTTGTATCATCACAATAAAATCAAATTATATCTACATCCTATAAATATACCTCTAATAAAGATACAATTCTCAAGAATGAAACATATCTTCCCATGTAGGGATGTAAACATTTTAACTTTTAAAAAAATATAGTTTTTTTTCCTTTCCTTTTTACCTTTTTATGCTTCTCTTGAGTTCTATGTTTGAAGATCAAAGATTATGTTCAGCTCTGGTCTTTTCATCAAAAATAAATGAAAATCCCCTATTTCATTGAATGTTCATCTTTCCCCCAATAGATAATACTTCATTTTGCTGAATAATTGATTCTTGGCTGCAGTCCAAATACCTTTGTCCTTTGGAATATCATATTCTAGGCCCTTTGATCCTTTAAAATGTAAGCTGCTAGGTCCTGGATAATCCTGATTGTGGTTCCTCTATCTTTGAATTGTTTCATTTTGGCATTTTCCTATATTTTCTCCTTGATTCATTTTCGGTTTTCTTTTAGGAGGTGATCAGTGGATTCTTTCAATGGCTATTTTACCCTCTGGTTCTAGAACATTAAGGCAGTTTTCTTTGATGACTTCTTGAAAGACATTGTCTAGGATCTTTTTATCATTGTGGTTTTCAGGTATTCTAATAATTCTTAGATTGTCTCTCCTAGATATTTTTTCCAGGTCAGTTTTTTTTTTTCCAATAGGTCTTTTATATTTTCTTTTTTTCCCCATTTTTTGGTTTTGTTTGACTGCTTCTTAATGTTTCATTGAATCATTCACTTCCATTTGTTCAATTCTAATTTTTAGTTAATTATTTTCTTTTTTGCCTCCTTTTGCATTTAGCAAATTGAACTATTAAATTTGTTGTTTCTTTCATTAGGTTTTTTTTTCCCATTTCAACAATTCTGTTTTTAAGGAGTTGTTCTCTGTTTCCATTTTACCAATTCTGTTTTTCAAGTTGTTTTCTTTTTCCATTTCACCAAATCTATTTTTAAGGAGTGATTTTCTTTTTCCATTTCACCAAATTTATTTTTAAGGAATAATTTTCTTCAAACAATTTCTGTGTTTACTTTTCCAAATTCTCCTGCAAAGCTTTCATTTCCTTTTCCCATTTTTCTTCTAATTCTTTTTAAAGATCCTTTTTGAATTCTTCCAAGAGATCCTTTTGAGTTGGAGAGCAACTCATATCATCCTTTGCAGCTTTACTTGGATATGTTTTGTTTTTAGTCCTCAGGGTTTGAGGTCTATTCTTCCTTTTGTCATAATAGCTATTTATGGTCAAAGCTCTTTTTTGCTCATTTTAAAAAGCTGAAGTCTGTTCTTCGGGCAGAAAGGAAATTGTCCCAAGCTTTCTCTACAGGTGATAATGGCTTTACACTGTCCTGTGGCCGGTGCTGCCAGTTTCCTTGCCCCTTATTATGCTGTTGTTCAGGGGCTCACTATTTGCTTTCTGTAGTTGTATTGAAGGTCTCAGTTCTGTTGATTCACTAGCTTCCAAACCAGGACAAAGTAGCCAATGCTGTTTTATTTTGGCTAAGAGCCTCCCTGTAGATTCCCCTGTATGTGGAAGCCTCTCTGCCTTGGGTCTTCCTGCACACTCACTGGAATGCCTTCCCCCCTGTTTGATTAAGACACACCTTTTCCTGAAGTTCTTCCAGAATATCTTCTGCTGGAAATTTGTTACACTATAAATATGTGTGGGTTCTGTCACTCTAAAACCAAAACCAAAAGAATTGATCTGGCATTGATTCTGAGGGAAGCCAGGAAGAACTCATACAAAGACATGTTTACTCTCTCCCATCTTGCTTCCACCTCCCTCCCACTCAGATTTTAAAGATCAAAATCTAGTTTTGTTCTTCTATCATGTCCCTTGCTATTTTTTTCATTTGCAAAGCCATATATTAAACTGTTGGTTGAAGAACTCATTTTATTCCTCCAAAGGCTGAGGCTCAAGAGCTCCCACAATTAACCATGTGGTTTCTTTTATTATAATGCTCTTTCTTGGGCCAAAAAGTTGAGTCATTTTCTTTCTATAGCTGTCATTTCTGTGGCTTGGGGAACAGAATAGGTCACCGAATCACAGAATTTGAAAGTTGGAAGGGACCTCAGCCTCCTAATTCCACTCATACTCCCTCAAAAAAAATTCTCATTACACTTCAATTCACCTGGCAAATTTTCATTCAACCTTTTCTTGATGATTTCCAGAGAACAATCAACTAATCAACAAACAAATATTTATTAAGTGTCTATAATATTCTAAGAGCCATGCTAAGCTCTGGGGATACACACACACACACACACACACACACACACACACACACACACACACACAACCTATTCTCAAGAAACTAAGTGATGCATGTGCTCATACAAGTCTATCTATCTTTTTATCGATCTGTTTATCTGCCTATCTGTCTATCTTTCTATCATCTATACCAGTTGTTTCAATGAATCTCCATCATTTTGCCCCAACCCAAAATGTCTTTGCAATGTTTATTTATTTGCAATGGTCCCTTTTACTCCTTGGGGTGGCAAGAAGAATAGTACATTTCTTCATCTATATACAGCTTTTCAAATGGAAAGAGGATAAAAGACTTGGGAAGCAGCAGATATTTGACAATCACATCCCAATTAGTGCGGGGAAAAAAATTCTCTAAAGTAGTCACATGTATCCAAAATTGCACTATTTAAAGTCTTAATTATGTAAAATATGGTACTGATTCCAGTCCAGTATATGGAAACCCTTCATGGGGATTCATTATTTTCATTAATGGGGACTTAGCTATAGAGAAGCAAAAGTTTTAATATGCCCCAACTTTCTAGCTTGCTTTCTAGACACTTCAGGTCATTTCCTCTCAGCTGAGATTGAAGCCTCTCTTTTGGTTGAACTGAGATATCTTTCTCCCAGTGAGCCTTCATTAAAGCCTTTACATCAAAGTGTAAGTTATCTTTATCTATCTGATGGTAAATGATTTAGATTATAGACATAATGCCTGGAAGAAAACTGTAAGCCTCTGAAAGATTGTCTTTACAGACTAAAATCCCCAATCTCTAAGCAAATGTTTCTGTATTTAATCTCTAGTACATAATTATCTTTTTTGAGGAGGGGGGCATTTTTGTGGTTTCAGGAGCATGAGGAGTTCCCAATGAATTAATGTACTCTATCAAAGCAGATGGGCAGATGTTCTATAAGTTATAGTCTTAGATAGCTACCTGGGACATTGCGAGGTTAAGTAATTTTTGCCCAGGCTTCTATATTGTGAGAAACAGAAGCTTCATTTGAACTTAGATCTTCCTATGTCTAGTGTCAATTCCCTACCCACTGAACCTAAAATAACAAGCTTTACAAAACATAAAACCATATGTTTTCATCCAACTCATGAATGAATGAGGTGTACATGTATATATGTGTGTATAAGTGTGCATATATGTATTTATGTGTGTATATATATGCATGTATGTGTATATACTTCATACATAAGATAAGTATTATATATCATGTATAGGTAATATTTTAAGGACCTAGTTAAGAATAGAGAGATGCTATTAATTTATAGCTACATATAATATACATAATACAGTATGTTAGTTTATACAATGGTATGATTTATATATATATGTGCTTAGATATACTACTCAGAACATATTTTATATGTTTGTATATAAATGTGTGTGTAAATATATGTGTATATGGATGAATTATGATATACATCTCACACGTGAGATGTATATCATATGTAGAATATTTGAACAATTCAGTTAAATACATATATACTATTTAACATATGCATATTTATATATATATATAATATGTACAATACATATATTCTACTTATTATATACTCCATGTTTATATACACACACACACACACCCTATTTAACTGTTCAAATCTTTTTATTCAAAGGAGAGTGATTGTAGGAGAAAAGAGAACAGAGTAGGAGAAAATTTATGGGGCCAGGGCTAAGAGACAGAGACTGGTAGGCTATGAAGGAAGCTATTAAGACAGAAGATTTTTATTTTATGATGTTAAGTAACATAAGCACATTCAAATTGTTTTAATCTGAAGTGGGACAGATTAGCTCTTGGGGAGTGTGTGTGTGCCCTGCTTGTTTAATGTTCTCACTTATAGAAATGCTCCAGCATTTCCCTTGCATGTAGTGTTTGTTTAAAAATCTAACCCTGCGTATTTTTAGCTGTATGGATCTATTTTGGACTAAGCCCTCTGAGTGATACAAACATTTATCATATCTCCCATCTGTCTTCTGTCTTTTTTGCAGGCTTCAAACCCAGACCAGACACTGCACTACCGGTAGCTCAGGGCCAACTGGCAAGGCCCAGGCGTCTCTCTGTAAACATTTATTTGGCTCCACTCCTAAGTGGCGATGAGGAAGCCATGGCAATTCGCTGTCCACATACCAGTCCAAAGAGAAGAGACTCGGAGACAGATTCAAGTTTCTAGCTGGCACAACCTGATGGTCCTAACTCATATCCCCTCAGAGGCCCCACATTCTCTTTCTGAGGCAAGAGACCATAACAAATGAAGATCAGTTGAATAAACTAGAGCTGTATCGTCCATTTAGTAAGGCTATGGACTCTCCCAGAATCCTATTCACACACACACACACACACACACACACACACACACACACACACATTCTCTTTCTCTCTGTCTCTTCTCTGTCTCACTCTGTCTCTCTCTGTCTCTATCTCTCTCCCTCCCTCCCTTCCTCTGTCTCTGTCTCTTTCTCTTTCTTTGTCTCTCTGTGTCTCTCTGTCTCTCTCTCTTCTCTATTTCTCTCTGTCTCTGTCTCTCTCTGTGTCTCTGTCTCTCTGTCTCTCTCTCTATTTCTGTCTCTCTATCTCTATCTTTTTCTCTGTCTCTGTCTCTGTCTCTCTCTCTCTCTCTCTCTCTCTCTCTCTCTCTCTCTCTCTCACACACACACACACACACACACACACACACACACACACACACACACTTAGGGATCCCTGGGCTAGATTGGCTACATTTCCCTCTTCAAGGTTCTGAAAGGATGGAGTAACTCTTCTCTAAGATTATTGGCTCGAACCTCATTTTGATGTGTTACTCTCACTGTGATTAGTATCTCTGTACCATTTGACCAACTAAACAAGCAGATATTCACGATAGAGATATTGCAAGAAGTACAACGATTTCCTCGCAATAGCTGGGCCATGCTCTGCCTCACCTCACTACCCCAAACCATATTGGTCCTGGGAAGAGATGGCTCAAACTTAAAGAGTTTCTATTCAGCATTGACCCTCCAAATTCATTTCCAAATGGAAGATAGCCACTGGATTAACCCTGGACTCCTCTACCTCTGGGCTGGTTTCTCCATATTATTCTCTATGGCCTTGTTATTGGGATGGACTCTAAAGATTATTCCTAAAGGCCCCAAAATTCATCCCAAGCTACTGGAATGCTAATATCTTTCAAAGCTCATAAGATCATAGCTATCTCAAATATTTTTTCAGAAAAATAAGAAAGAATTGATATCCAGAGAAAGAAGTGACAGCAGGCCAAGTATTCCCAGGGCCTGGTTGGGATAATAGAAACCTAAGGTCTCTTTTCCCACTTTGATAATTATAATATTTCCTTTCCCCAAACTCATCGATGGACAGGCAGGAAGAAGCCAAAGCAAGAGATTTACTTTAACCCCATCATGCCTTGTAAATACACCTTAGTTCTTTTTACATAGACAATCAACATTCCATTTTTCCATCACAAATTCAGCAGAGTTGAACTAATTACAGAATGTCTTTGTATGTATGGACATGGGCAAGGCCAATTCATTACTTTCTGGAACTTGGTTCTCCTATCTTTTCAACTTAAGAATTGGATGAGTTGTTCAGGCGGTTCCAATTCATTTATTTCCCCCCATACATCCCAACTTAAGAGTAATCAGTTATAAGAGGGAGGAAATTTGATCTCCTTGGTCTTGAAAGATAAAACCAGAAGTAGTTATTATTAAGTTATAAAGAGGCAAATATAGATTTATTGTCACTAAAAACATCTTAGCAATGAGGATTATCCAAAGTGTAATGATTTGTCCTAGCCCTAAATGATTTCCTCCCCTCACTGAATATTTTCAGTCAAAAATTGAATGACTGCTAATTATATAATATTAAGGGTATTCTAGGTGGCAGTAAGGATGAAACCCTGGGCTTGGAATCAAGAAGACCTGAGTTCAAATTTTCCATCAGATACATACTGGCTATGTCATCCTGGCAAAGTCACTTAATCTCTCTCACCCTCAGTTTCCTCAGCTGTAAAAGAAAAGGCCACCTTAAGTACAAAACAATCAAAGTAACAGAAGATCAACTAGTGATCTTAAATAATGCAATACTAGAAAAGAAAAGAGAATTAATTTCAAAGTAACTTCTAAAGTAAAAATCCCAGGGCTTGGTGTATTCACAGAATTCTATCAAGTTTTTAAAAATACTAGTTTCAATACTATGCAAAACATTCTCAAAATTGAGAAAGCACATTACCAGAATCCTTTTAGGAAATAAATATTGTCTGAATAATTAAGCCAGATAAGCATAAAACACAGAAAAACTATAGACCAATATTATTAATGGATATTGATTTTTAAATTTTAAATAAATTCTTGTCAAAGAGATTATAGATATCTGTTTAAGAAATCACTTATCATTAACAAGTTGAATTTATGCCAAGGATACAAAGATGATTAAACATTAGGAAAACAATTAACATAATCCTATTTTAAAAAAAAGTCCAAAACACACAGTTACTTCTATATAGATATGGAAAAAACTTTTGACAAAGCACAACACTAATTTGTGCTAAAAACACTAGAAAGTCTAGGCACAACAGAACCTTTCTTAATAATATAAAAAGTGTCTATCTAAAACATAATATACACAACTGTGAACTTTCCCAATAAACACAAGAGTAAAGCAATGATAGCCACTTTCATTATCATTTCATTTATTTCTAGAAATATTAGAAATATCAACATGACAAGAAAATATTAAAGGTATAAATATAAATCAAGAAGAGATGAAAAATATTCCCTAATTCTTGATGATATGATTACTTTACCATTAATAGCTTTAGAAAAATTGCAGGCTGCAAAATAAACATTAAAAGATTATCAAGCAAAAGTTATCAGTAATTTTATATGATAGTAACAATCTAAGCAGCAATAATAGGAGGAGAAATCTCATTCCAAATAACTACAGAATATATTACATTAATCTGTTGATCACACAAAAGCCTTATCTAAATTGCAAAAGATTCTTTAAACAAAAATAGTTGGAAGAATGTTTAGTGCTTATGACAAGCCATGCTACTATTACAAAAATAACAGTATTACTAAAATTTAATTACAGTTTTTATATGGATATGTGTGTGTGCATGTGTACACATTCTCCAAAAACTAATCTCCAGTAAGTCATCAGTATTTGAACAGTTCTCCAAAAGAAATGCAAACTATTAACCAACACGTAAAAAAGTGTTTCAAATCACTAATAATAAGAGGAATACAAATGGAAACAAGCCTGCAATTTCAATTTACATTCTGCAAATTGTTAAAAATGATGATGAAAACGGTCAGTGTGGTAGGGATCATGGGAAGATAGGCATGCTAGTCCATGGCTGAAGGACCTCTGAATTAGTACAACCATTTTGGAAAGCAATTTGGAATTGTGCAAATAAAGTGACAAATACCCATATTTGACTCAGAGATTCTGTTCTTAGACATATACCCCAAGGAAGCTATTGATTAAAAATAAAGCTCATTGAAATATTTGCAATACTTTTTGTGATAGCAAAGGATTAGAATGAAAGTAGATGTTCAATGCTTGAAAAATTAATGTGACAGAATATTACTGTGCTGTAAAAAATGAAAAACTATATCTAGATACAGACTAGCTAACAAAGCAATAAATCCAATGACAAAAACAATTACCATGAAAAAAATCACTAGTCAATGCTTCAGAATAATAAAGAATAAGCATGGTTGGAAAGAAAAGATCTTAGACTACACTATCATACTCTTGCAGAGGTGGAGGTCCACAAGTATTGTACATTACATGTATTTTCATATGTTTTGCTGTATTAATCAGTTATGCTTATTTTTTCCTCTTCATTTTCATTCTTTTTTATTTTTAGAAGTATTTTTTTGTTACATATAAAGATACTGATAAGGGAGGGTGGGAAACAGGGGAAATTAAGAGGATGTTTTCTAAAAAATGCAGATTTCAATAAGAACCTTTTTTTTGAAATCTTAAAAGACTGTGTAAATTTCAGCCACTTAAAAAATTATTTTCAGATTTTACACCAACTTTATTTTGAACTTTAAAGATAGGACAAGCATTTCCATAATAAATAAAATGGAGAGGAGGAAGATGATTACATATGAAACTGCAACTTGCTATTTCTTTTAAATATATAGTAAAGTTATTTACTTATTTATTTTGTTAATAAAGTTATTCAAATATACAGTAAAGTTAAAATTCAAAATGGATATATGACCTAGATATAAAGAGTGATATTACAAGAAAATTTGAAGAACATGGAACATATTATTTGCCAGACTTAAGGATGGATGAACAATTTATGAATAAAGAAGAGATAGACTGCAAGTTGAGATATAAAATGGATGATTTTGATGATATTAAATTTTAAAAGTTTTTGTATGAATAATACAAGTATATATTTTTTTAAATAGAAATGGAACTCAGACGTTGCAATTGATTAATTAGAGATTAGTAGATTATAGAGGAGATTTTCTTTCATTTTGTTCAAGAAGAACACAGCAAAAAAAAAAAAGTTTTCCATCATCTTAATATTCATTTATGTTCTTTCTATTTCTTTTTTCTTTTTGTATCAAGTGTCTTGACCTTTTTATCATTTGTATATAGGAAAAAGGCAAAGAAAAGAGGATTATATCAAAGCTCTTCAACATGAGTTGTGTTTCAGGCATTTCAGGGAAGAGTTTTCAGCTATTGGCTAAAATACAATCATTTTTCCAACAGATATTTAATGAGCACGCACTCATGCAAGGCAACAAAACAATCTTAATCTCTGTCTTTTAGGCTTTTACAGTTTAAATAGGGAAATGATTGACAAAAGTTAACAATATAAGTCAATGGTATTTCATATGGGAGACAAAGACAATTAAATGCTATAAAAGGAAAAGAGAGGCAATAATCTTTTAGACTGAAAAAATAGAGAATAAAAATAACTAATACATAATTGATATGTAAGATTAACAAGGATATAAAGGAATGCTTATCTGTCCTTGATGAACTTAAATAAATTTCTTGGGCAATGAAAGTACTTGGTCAATCTGTTGCTCAGATGGGGAAAAACTATTTGGAGAATCAGAGAACAGGGAAGGAGAAAGGGTAACTTTCAAAGAAAGGAACATGAAAATTGTGAATAATAAACCAATGCAATTGATTACAATTCCTGAGAAAAATTCAAGAAGCAGAACAGTTTCATCAAGAATAAATCTTGCCAGGTTAACTTAATTTTCCTTTTTTTTTTTTTTTAAGGGTTATAAAACCAAGTGTGAATGGTAAAATGTAGGCTAGGAAATAATACAAATTCAGAATTGGTTGTATAGCCAGGCTCAAAGAGCAAATGTCATTGGTTTGGTGCAAAATTAACTACATTAGAATGCCTTTGAGATCTGTCTTTGGCATTGTGCTATTTAATAAATGTATCCATGGTTTTTATAAAAGCACAGATAGCATGCTTATCAAATGTGCAGATAACACAAAGGGAAGGATAGCTACTACTGGATTACAGATTCATGAGAGCAAACAACAATGACAGGCTAGAAAACTGAGCTAAATCTGGCAAGATGAAAATTGTAAGAAATAAATGTAAAGTCTTATATTGGGGTTCAAAAATCAACTTCACAAGTACAAAGGAGAAGGAGAGTAGTTCATCTACAAATATCTGGGGTTTGGATACTTAGTAGATGACAAACTCAATATGACTCATCAATATTATATAGCAGCCAACAATAAAGCTAATAGAAACCTAAATTGTATTAAGAGAAGTATAGCTACAAGGAATAAAGAGGTGATACTAACTCTGCACTCTTTCCTGGTCAAACCATACCTAGAGCATTATCTTCAGTCTTTGTTGTGCACTACATTTTGGGAAAGACGTTAATAAATCAAAGAACATCCAGAGGATGGCAACCAAAATGATAAATAAAGGGTGTTGAGCACATGCCATATAAAGACTGTAGAACCTGGGAATGTTTAGCTGAGAGAAGAAAAGCTCAGAGGGGACAATATCTATTTCCATGTACACAATAATTTCTCATGTGAAAAAGAGATTAGAATCTATTTCTATTTTCAAAAAGGGTAGAAATAGAAGCATTGGGTATTTGTGAAAAAAACAAAATTTAGGCTTGATATCAGGAGAAATTTCTTAACAATTAAAACCATTCCCAAGTGGAATGGCATCTGTTCCTAGAAGTAGCAGGTTTCCTTTCATTAGTACTTAGCAAGAAAAGACTATTTCAACATTTGTTCAGTATTAGGGATTCTTTTTCAGGTAGGGATGAAAGTAGATAATAGACCAGTTCTCTTTTGAAAGTCTTTCAATTTTCTTATCATTGTGACCTACAATGATAAGGGAAAGCTTCTGGAAGGAGATTGGTTCTGAACTCTTGAAATTATGAGACAATGGCCATACTCTACATTCTATATGTGAAGAAACAAAATCTTGACTGGCTGAATGACTTGTCCATAGTCACACAACTAGTCATTGTTAGAGATAGAATTGAAAACTCAGTTGTCTTTTCTCCAGGTCCAGTGAATTCTTCACAATACATGCATTCTTCAAGGATAAAGATATAGAAACTAGTGAAAATAGGGAAGCTGGGCAACATACTCTTGAACATCATAGAAAGTAAGAAGTAAATAACAGATGTAGGAATTTAAGGTTTTAAGACATTAAATTATGTATACAAAAGCACTTATATTGTTAAGAAGATGTGAAAAAATTTTCACTCAAGATTGATTGAATCTAGTTCTTGCAAGGGAATCATTCTATGCCTTCCCTGTGGAATCCCTACTAGAGGGCAGATTTTTCTACATCCTCAACTCCCACCATGGCAGTGGGACTTTCCTGCTGAGCTACTCATTCAATAGAAGATAACAAAATCAGCAAGAAACAAAGATAGTAAGCAGAGGCAGCTCCAGAGAGTATTATTTCTGGTAACAAAAAGACAACTATAGATTTAAGAAAGGATTAGCCAGACATCTAGTTGTCAAGCTACACAGAGAAGCTTGTCCAGAAAGCCCATTATGACTTACCCAACAAAGCAGAATAAGAATACCATGAAAAGAGAAAATACATCTGGGCTCTCTAGCTCTAGATTGTGAGTTGCCTTCACCACATATTTTTATTAAACCTATGTCTCTCTACTAACATAATATAATTATTTTTAGGTAATTGTATTTACTTGTTGACGATTAAAGGTAAACAAACACAATGTGAACTCAAAGTATATTAAACCCCAGGCAATTGTAACTAGATGATTCAACTCCCAAGTGTGATTAGCGTGGGGAAGATGGAAGAGGTGGTAACCTGAGGATGGGTAATAATTTCTAAATTTCATCTGGTTAGCTTAAGGAAAAGAGAAGGATAACACTTTAAGTTGTTAATAATCACAAGAATGTGAATGAAGAATATGAGAATGGATTTGGCTGGGGTAGGTTTAGGAAGAGGAAATAGGAAAGTTCTAGGTATCAAGTAAGAGGGAGTAAAGACAAATATTGAGGCAAAAAAAAAAAAAAAACGAAAGGCAAGAAAAATCTCACCTACTTCAGAATTGTACCTTCAAGCCAACTGTGGATCATTAGATGGTTCTGATTCCCAATAGGCATCTTAAATTTAACATGTATGAAACAGAACTTATCTTCCCTTCAAAAAAACTGCTCTTCTCCATAACTATTCAATTTCTTTTGAGGATGTCATTAATCTTCCAGTCACCTAGATTTGTAATCTTAGGATCATACTCTGTTCCTCATCCACTCTCATTCAACATTTCCAATCATCCATGAGTTCTTTCTAGAGCCTCTATTTGTGGGGACTGGTCAAGTCTGATTGTGTTTTCTTCTTCATCTCCACCTGGTGGCTTCCTTGGAGCTCAGATTAAATCCCATTCTTTCTACAAGGCCTTTCCTAGTGCCTTCTCCAGTTACCTTTGTTCTGAGATTACCTTCCATTTACACTATTACATATCTCGTATGTACCTAGTATGTATACAATTAAAGCTCCATAAGGTTGGTAACTGTGTTTTTGCCTTTCTGTGTATTCCTAGCATTGGAACATAGTAATAATTGCTTGATAACTAAGACCAAAAATAAAAACATTGCTCTCAAGGAGATTGCATTCTATTACAAACACTCATTTGATAGTCACACCCTCCCTAGCTCCCAAGAAGTACATCGTCAAGTCAGGCCCAAGATGACTTTTAGGAAAAGTCATTCATTGCCCACTGCCTTTTTTTTCTCTCTGAACCTAAAAGAATCTTATTAAGTGGCTTTTGCAGTCATCAGACTTTCTCACCATGAATGTGCAGACTCGCCAGTTGCCTGCATTTCTATTACCATAAAGATAGCTTGACCTTTTCCCAGAAGGCTGACTTGGTTTACAGACCAATTAAAATTAATGGCACTGTCATAAATCATAGAAAATTTGGCAATAACCATGATCTCTTATAGTTCTGGAAAAAAAGGAATGAAAACCAAAGTAAGTTGAAGTGGGAGGAGTTGAAAAATTAATGGAGATATTGAAATCAGGAAGACAAGTCATATGGAAAGATGAGATGGGAGGGAGAAGCTAAATTTGACTTAATTTCTGCAGCTCTGCCATTTACCATTTGAAATCTTCTCTGTGTATTAGCTCAGTTAGGCTGGTCTTGTTTTCAGTCAATTTTCTGTGCTGGCTGGAGAAGAGAAAAGTACATATGTTGAATCTGTATATAACCAAAGAAGTCCAAATGAAATTTGGCAAGAGGAATCAGATATAATTAGATAGGTAGATGAATGGATATATTGATGTCTAGATATAGAGGGACAGAAGACATATATGTACATACACACAAACATATTTTATAGATTAGAATATATCAGAAAATATACAAAATAAACAAACTCTTTAGGTGAGAGTAAGCTGAGATCTCCTTCGATAAAGCTAGAGATAACAAAACAAAAATGAAACTGTCCCTGCCTTCAAGGAGCTTATATTCTATAAGAGAAAATACAGATAGAAACAGTCATTTTAAGAGTTAATATTTATATAGCTCTTAGGGTTTGCCAAGTTTCATTCCTTCTGGTGGAATTTATTTATCTCCTTTTCTCTACCTTGTTGTTATGGTTAATTCATTTCCATCCTGTCCTTTTGGGATTTTCTTGGCAAAAATACTAGATTGGTTTGTCATTCCCTTCTCCAACTCATTTTATAGATGAGGAAACTGAGGCACACAGAGTTAAATGACTTAATCAGAGTCACATACCTAGTAAGTAACTGAAGTGAGATTTCAATTCAGGAAAATGCATGTTCCTGACTTTGAGCTGAGTATTCTATCCACTATGCAACCTTTTTAGTCTAATCACCATGAACTGACCCAACTCCTTCCCTTGAAATGTTCCTGTGTAGTATCCTATGATACATGTCTACTCAAAACAGATCATTAGGGAAAAAAATATTTTTCACAACTGCAGCGTTGCTTAACTTATTCCATTATTTTAATTTTTATTCATCAAACTAAGATTATTACATCAAAAAGTGTATTAGAAATGCCCCAAGTCCTTGAGTCAGAGGACCTGAGTTCAAATTCTGCCTTTTATGCTTACTACTCTTGGGATCAAAAGCAAACCTTTCTGAGTCTCAGTTTCTTAATCTGTAAATAAGGAAGTTGGACTCCTCTGAGACAAAACTGTATTTTCCCATTGGACTTGACTGTTTATTTCACAAAGTTTCCAACAATCACAGTCATTGCTTTAGCATAGGATGGGCATGTGCTGGCTAGTATTCTTCAATGCACTAGTGGCAATTATAAACACACCTTATAGCCTCTGATGTTCTTTCCCAGATCTCTGATCCTAAAGATTTATTGAGCACTGAAGGATAAATTGAAATAAATAGAAGTACCATAGGGTTCTTGAAAGGCAGCCAGTATAATGCAATCCCTGGCAGGTCCTACTTAATCTGGAAATGCTTTGGGTCCTCAGATCTGATAAAAGACCATATGTCTGCTTTCCAAAGAACAGTCTAAAACTGAAGAAACTTATCGAGACCTTGGTTTCAGAATGATGAACTCATGATACATAGCAACTCACTGAGACCATTTAACATGGGAGAGAGAAATTGTCTTCTGTGACAGTGGAGGGAAGGTCTACATGGTTAAAAAAAAAAAAGCATAGTTCTCTGAACTACTGAAGAATTCATTGATTAATCATTTACTATATACAAGGCATCATGCTACATAAACACTAAATAGTACTTTGAGTACAAGACTAAGACATACAGAAAAACAAAGACTTCACAAAATATCTTTCACAGGAGAGACATAGAGTACCCAGAGGAAGACAAATAGCAGTACAAGGTAGAATTTGCTAAATGCCAAATAAACTGTGGATAGTAAGTAACTCTACTGAGTATGGACAATGTCAGAGGAAAGCGTAGAGAGGTTGGCAACCCTCCTGAAAGTCCATTTTATGAAGCCTTGTTTCCTTTTAAGAGCAATTTGTGCAAAATTCAAGGACAAGAATTCACAGAACTTTGCTTTTCTGTGGCTCATTGTCCCAGTAATAATTATAAATATAAAAGTCTCTGGCAAATGGAACTTTCAACCATAGACCTAAAGCACAAATTGGAAAATATTTTTTGGGGGGGAACAACAACCTTGTTTTAATATCATGCAGTTTACCCACATAACAAATATGTAACAAATGCACACTTGCTCATGAAAAGCCTCCAAGAGTTTGCATGTGCAGAGCCTGGGCGGGGTGGGCGGGTGCCAATGACGCATGAACTGGTGAGTGCCAGATACATTGTCAAATTGGCGGTGGCCTGCCTTGTTTGGGAAGCACATGTCCCAGACACCTGTGGGGTTCAGGGACAGAGTTCCTGAGACAGAATGTGGCAACTCTACAGTGGCCTCAGGGACCCACCAAGAGTTCTGGCTTGGGGCAACTCTGCTTCTCATAGAGACTTCTTAAAGGAGTTCCCTGGTACTGGAGAAGATCCAGCCATTCCAGTCAAATCAGAAAACAAATATATCATCATGGAAATGGAATTTTTCCGGAAGGTAATCAGTCAATAAGCCTAATGGAACTTTAATATTCAGGATTATCACCAAGGTTTTGTGTTGTGGAACTTATAGATATGTAGATGTACATCAGGTCCTTGGGTTGCTATTGTAGTGAAACTCCCTTGGATGGCTTGGAAGAGCTAGCTGATAGCAAATACCTTTCTGTAAGAAATAATATTCCAGCAAGCAAGCAATTTGTATTCCACTCCTCCTTTCTATTTTCTTATCATATGGTATAACTGAGTATAAAGCAGACAAGTCCTATCTCTAATACGTATGGACTGTATGATAATGTACACACATAGTTTTTGTTGGGGCAGGAGATTCTCAAAGATTATAAATTATAGAGGTGTTTATCTGCACTGGAGGAGAAAGTTTCCATATCAGGAGTGTCCAAATTGACAAAATCATAGGTCTAGACCAGGGATGGGGAAGTCTCCCTTGTGGGTCATATAAAGCCCATGAAATCATTTGTTAAGATAACTACAAGCAATGATGAGCTAAAGGCTAGATATAATAATCTCACACTATTTGAATTCTAAAAGTTCATAATTTTGTAGGACCCTCAAATGATATTATAAATATCCAAATGGTCATTGGCAGAAATATGACCTAGACTATCTCTCACACAACTCTCCCCTTCCCCTATTCTACACACAAACTTCCCTTACCCCCAAGGATATGTTTGAAGAGCAACTTTTCAATTTCTAATAATAATGGTACCTAACATTTATATAATGCTTATGGGCCAGGCCTTATTCTTTAAGAACTTTTTTACAAATATCATCTCATTTTATTTTCTAAACAAACCTGAAAGTAATCATTATTACTATCCTCATTTTGCAGATAAAAAAATTGAGACATATAGAGATCAAGTGACTTGCCACTTGGCTGAGTATGTGGCTGAGGCTGGATTTGAATTTGGGTCTTCTTGACTCAAGGTTTTGTATTCTAATTACTGCCCCACTTTGCTTTGAAAAGATACTTGTTTATTTTGCAGCTTCATAATATGGAGAATGGAAGAAGAATTTTGGGGAGAGGCAGGGATGTGACCTGGAAAGGAAGGTGTCTCTGGAGACCTGGGTAGAAATCCCAGCTTTGCCACTCAGACAGTACAAAAGTGATTTTTGAGTAAATCATTTGAACTCATTGGGTCTCAATTTCTACATTTGTAAAATGAAGGAGTGACCCATAAATGACCCATAAAATCCTTACCCCCTCAAAATCTATGATGTGAACATCGTGAGTGTAAATAACATCCCTATTGTCCTAATGTTTTTCTGGAAGATTTTGAAAGACAGAATTGAGTTGTGACTCAGTTGAATTCTGAATCATAGACACTGTAGTTTAAATTGTGTGAGATACTTCCTATACTTTGATGGATCCATGAGCTCTTTGGAAGCATGGTGAATAGGAACCCATTGAACTGCTGGAAAACAACTGAGAGAGGGGAAAGGGTAATGCTATAGAACAGAGTTCAGACTAGGAGTAGGAAATGAGCAGAAGATAGTCCAAGGTGGAGGAGAGGTGGAGGCAGGAGCAGAAAGTAGTCCAACAACAGATTCAATAGCCTTATTTCATTAAAAAAAATTTATTAAAGCTTTTTATTTATAAAACATATACATGGGTAATTTTTCAACACTGACCCTTATAAAACTTTGTATTCCAAATTTTCTCCCTCTTTACCCCCACCCTCTCCCCTAGATGGCAGATAATCCAAAACATGTTAAGAATGTTAAAATATGTTAAATCCAATATATGTATACATATTTATATAGTTATCTTGCTGCACAAGAAAAATCAGATCAAGAAGGGGAAAAAACTGAAAAAGAAAACAAAATACAAGCAAATAACAATAGAAAGAGTGAAAATGCTACATTGTAGTTCACACTATGATACTCTGTAGCCTTATTTCAGTGCAAATAAGAACGATGATCTCTGAACTGCTAAACTGAGGAAGTGTGCACCTAGATAATGTTAATTGCCTAGTATAAAATCCTAATTTGATCCCATCTAGTTATGGCCCCATTTATTTATATGGATACTCAATCTTCTAATTAAGCTTGCAGTCCCTCCATCTCTTCTTATCCTGTGTGTTTTTCATTCATCCTCCTCCAGTAATCACTCTAGAGAATACAATCAATTATTCATTCAAGCCTGGAGACATCCCGCTAATTCATTTAATACATTGAATAGGGAATATCTCTTAGACTGTCCATTTAATATTTCTCATGCATGATACCTGACCCACTCATCTTTTTTTTTCTGGTCATACACATCCTTGTATGTGTAAAGTAATATGGCAAATTGAAACAATTTTTGATTATGTTGGGTTTTTTAAACTTGTGGCAGAAAAAAAAACTTTCCAAATGATTTCAGTAATAACTCCTCTTTTTCCCTGAGGCAATTGGGTATAAGTGACTTCCCCAGGGTCACACAGCCAGGAAATGTTAAGTGTCTGAGTCCAAATTTGAACTCAGGTCCTCCTGACTTCAGGGCTAGTGCTTTATCCACTGCACCACCTAGCTGTCCCTAGTAATAATTTCTTAGTGTTATAATTGTTAGATACCCAGAAGGAGCAGACACTTTTGTCACAGCTATGAATCTGTTCAACCACAAGTTATTATCATAATCATCCATGAATCATCTTGCGATATGTACAAATATTTATACACAAGATGATACTATGTTTCTGTAAGCTTCTTGAAGTTTGATACTATTTGAATTTTTATTAAATTCATATATGTATAACTTAGCACAGTCATATAGTACATGCTTAATAAATGTTTATTAATTGTTTATCTCTATGAAGTATCTATGGAAAGTATGGAGGGAAGGAATGGGCATTTAGTAAACACATACTATGTGCCAGGTGCTATCCTAATTGCTTTACAAACATTACCTCATTCAATCCTCCCACCAACCCTAGGAAGTAAGTGTTGTTATTATCCCCATTTTACACTTGGGGAAATTGAAGCAGAGGTTAAGTGATTTGTTCAGGATCATAAAGCTAGTAAGTGTCTAATGTCAGATTTGAACTAAAATATTCTTGACTCCAGGTTCAGTGCTCTTTCTATATCTAGCTGAGTAGGAAAGGGATGGTCTTCATGAGTTCTATATAGTCCTGTATCATAGGAAAATTCATGGATCCCAGAGAAGGAACTTTTCTTCTAAGAGTATAACTTTCAGAAGTGTTCTTGATCTCCCACAGCGAATTCCCTATACCATTGAAATCATAGCAGGGATTATGGATGGGAAGAAATTAAGCATGGAAATATAGATTTGAAAATCCTACACATAGAGTTGATTATTGAAATTATAGAAATAACTAGAACCACCGATTGAAGTTTAGGAATAAATGAAAATAGAAAGGATAGAAGAAAAGAGATTTCAGGACAGACTCTTGGGGAAGTGATGGGGTATACATTTAGCCAACAAATAAAAAAGAAGTTGTAAGAGAAGTAGGAAAAGCATGGGTGTTCAGTGTCACA
This sequence comes from Antechinus flavipes, assembly GCF_016432865.1. Taxonomy (NCBI): domain Eukaryota; kingdom Metazoa; phylum Chordata; class Mammalia; order Dasyuromorphia; family Dasyuridae; genus Antechinus; species Antechinus flavipes. Next base: position 81,651,276 of record NC_067399.1, read on the forward strand.
GATTAACTAGAGAACAGGATTTTAAGAAGGAAGAGGGAGTCTACAGTGTCAATTGCTTTATAGGATCAAGGAAAGTGAGGATGGAAAAAAGGCCTTTATATTTCAAAAAAGAAAAAAGAAGAAAGAAACAATTCAGTACCTGGGTCAAAGAAGGCATGTAATAAAGCTGTTTCAAAAAATACATATTAATATATAAATGTCAGACCTGCGGGGGAGATATTTGAGGGCAGAAGGGCTTCCTGGCACTCCTCTCAATGCACTATGTATACCATTTAGAAGACAGGCCCCATCCCTAGGCCTCTGTTTTGCTTTCTCCTTCACAAGACTGTTTCCAGGGTAAGGATGTGGGGGTGGAAAGGGGGACTTCCTGCAGGCAGAACACAAAATACCATATTGTCTCATGATGCTGTGTTCTCTGGCAGTGGGCCTCTCCTCCCACCCTTCCTAGAGTCTCCTGGGAGGACCACTAAACAAAAGGGAGGTGAAGCAACAGATGTTGACTGGCCCTACCTTCCAAGTACACTGGGAAATGATATACTGCTACATTAAGGACTTGAAGTTTTTTTAGGCATTAAATTAGTTGTTCTTCATGAAAGTAGGACAAGACTAGAGATACTCCTTAACCTTTTAAAACAAAACCTATTCTGCTTATGGACTTTGGATCTTTGGATCTACTTACAGGAAAGTCTCTCTCTCCTTCTGTGTTTGTGTGTGTGTGTGTGTGTGTGTGTGTGTGTGTGTCTGTCTGTCTGTCTTTCTGTCTCTGTCTGTCTGTCTCTATCTCTGTCTGTGTCTCTCTTTCTCCCTCTGTGTCTCTCTTTCTGTCTCTGTCTGTCCTTGTCTGTCTCTTTCTGTCTATCTCTATATCTGACTCTTTATCTCTCTGTTTCTGTCTGTCTCTGTCTCCCTGTCCCTGTCCCTCTCCTTCCCTCCCTCTCTCCTCCTCCATTCTTCCCCCCATCTCTCCCCCTCTGTGTATGTGTGTGTGTCTGTGTCTAAAATTCATTTGCCTCTATTCTGTGAGATAGATTTGCTAAAAAAAACAAAACAAAACAAAACAAAAACATTTCAGTCCTGCTCTAATATTGAAATAGTGAGTTATTTACCATTTCCTTTTTCTCTACCAAGAATTGGGGGTGCCATGTGGCTAAGAAATATTTTTAAAAATATACTTAATGCATAAAAAACAGAGAGCATGATCTTGTCCTAAAAAGGCAAGCCAGTTGGCAGTCTTTATTCTAGTAGGGGATATAAATATTCTTCATCTTGAAGTAAAGTCTCTTTTTTAAAGAATGTTTAGAGTGTTGATATAAAAGAGAGGGTCATCTCTCATCCAGGGCACTTTCCTTCTGGTGGCATAATATGTGCCTATGTTACTACTCCTTTTATTCCAATACATTTTTTAAAGGGTATAGTTGATGTATCCATTGCTCAGGGTTACCCTATCATGAATGAAGGCACTGGCAGACTAAGAATTTTATGACCATCTTATATGAAACACTCATATAGTATCTCTTTATATCCACAAATATAGAGGGCAGGATGCTCCACCAAAGCAAACTATGGTGCTTTTTGCAGATATTTGGCAGTTTGTCTTCCTACTGATCAATGTCTCACTTTCTTGATACATTTTCTGCTTTGGGATAATAACAAGAAACTCTTCCTAGAACAGGACTCAACAGCCAGTGCAAAGAACCATGTATTCTCAACTCCTTTGAATTCCCTTATACCATAGGTATATACTTATATAAAATGAGTATACAAATCAAACATTTACTGATAATAAATCATCAAGAAATTTATTTTAAAATAATTCTTTGGTATACATATAATTTTATCATTTATTAAAGATGAAAAAATTTGCATACTAATGAATTGTGCTTTTTATTTTTACATAAAGAAATCAATCAGAGGAATATTTAATACCTTTTATTCTTGCCAAATTTTTCACATCCACCACATTTAATGATATCACTTCATATGGAGTTGAATCCAAAATTTAAGACGCTTTGCCTTATTTTATACTTCTCTGTTCATATCTCTTGTTCACAGTAATAGTAGAGATACATGCAAGCTCCATTTAAGTAGAAAGGTGGAAAAACCATTTATCCTACTCTTTAGGGCACAATATTGAAGCAAAAAATAGGGGGGAAAGAATCTTATGCTATGAAAAATTTTAAATGAAAATTCAATCACAAGCATTCATTTAAAAAAGCATTTATTTAGCACCTACCATGGATAGAACATTGTAGTATAGCATAGGAAATATATAAAGTTTACTTACCTTATGTTCCCTGAACTCACGGCAATCATAAGTAGCAGGGGAAGACTTAAACACATAAAAATTAAAGAGCACAATGTCCCATAATGTAGAGTGGTTCAGAGGACTTGTTGCCATATATGAAAGAAGCATGGATATATACCAGTAGGAGAACAATAGCCTTGCCATTTTCATTTAATTTTCATTCTGGCAAATGCCATAAAAGAGCAAAGCTTGAGTGTTTCCATCCCTAAATCAGATCAATTTCTAGAACAAAGAACTTAAAATTATTTTCAGGCCTATGGAGTTACATGAAAGCCATAATCTTACCACTGGAGCACATCTCAATATATTTAACTGGCTGACTCACTAGCTTTGACCCAGGAATAATTAGTTTGTCTTTTTTTTTTAATCAAAAAAAGGCTTCTAATCAATGCAACCCATCAGATAGAATTAGCGATATGTAGGAGGTAGTCTTGAAAAGTCCAGCAGAAGCTCAGAAATGGTAACAAACTGTACAATCATGAGTTCAAGGTAGAAATGTCTAACAATTCTATGTGATCAGTGGTAGCAGCATAATGACATCATAAGAACACATCTGAGGTCCTCCAGTATAAGAAGGGTGATTATTTTTGGGGGGAAGGACATTGTGTCCTTCTATGTGTATTTCCTAGGCATTGCCATGTTTCTCACTGATCCTGTATATATTTGTGGAAGAGTGATCACCAGGTTTATGGAGAACTTTTTCTATTGCTACTTTTCTTATTATTTTATTTAAATGCCTTTTTTTTAATGGACTTTCTCTTTGGTTAATACAAATAATTACATCAAAGACAGGACTTGAGCACCTTGGACCTGTGGAAGCCTTTCTGTGGGGCACCACATGTGAAAAAAGGTGCAAGTACAATAATGATAAGTATATTAAAAAATGAAGCATTGTGTGAAATCTGTAAAAGATCATTGTTGGCTGGATGAGCTTAGGATAACCTTGAAAAAGGAGATAACTATATATGAAAAGGGAAAGTCATGTCCAAGCATGAGGAACAGGAAAGGGCAAAGTAAATTGGCATGAGATCAAAGTGAGCATATGTGGAATCAAAAGTAGTCTATGTTGCCTGGACTATACAAAGGAAAGAGGAGTAAAAGAAATAAATGGGAAGTAAATGAGGATAGAAGCCTTTTAATGTTGAGCAGAAAAACTTGAATTTGACTTTTTTTTTAATAAGAGGAAACTCCCTATTTCTTACAGACATGACATGATTAAGATGTATACAAAAGAAAATTAATTGTACCAGTGTTATAAAGAATTGACTAAAGGAAGAAAAAATAGAAGTAGAAAAATGGATTTACATTACTAAAGGGAGTATAATAAAGTCTTATACTAGAATACTGGTAATGACAGTAGAGGAAAGGGATAGATGAGAGATATGTTGAGTGGAAAGAACTGTCAAGAGTTAGAAACAAGTTGGATATGAGAAGTGATGGAGAGATTGTAAAGGTAAACAACTTTGAAAGAACTTTGATGAAAGGAAATGATCAACCACTCTTCTCCAGGACCAGTGATGAAATGTGCTATCCATTTTCTGACAGAGAATGATAGATTCAGGCTGTATAATGAGACATCCATTTTGGAACATGGTCAATGTGGGAATGCTTATTTTTTTCCAATGAAGCCCAGAGAAAAAGAAAATAAATGCTTATTATTTTGAGGGAGGGGAGAAATTAAGGAGAGGAAAGACTGAGAAGTAACATCAAGATTGCTAAAATGTCATAGTGGGTAAACAAAGGGCAAAGACAAACAGAATTAGTAAGTCAGGAAAAAAATAGGTTTAGGGGAAAAGATAAAAAGCTCACCATTAAAAGGAATTTAGAAATGCTTACATAAATAGCTGGATTGTTTTTAGATAACAGGATCAGATAGATCTTTGAGGGTTCTACAATGTCTAGATCTTTCAGTTTTGTCTGATTCTTTGTGACTCTCTGGAGTGGTTCATCATTTCTTTTTCTAGTTCAGTTTGTAAATGAAAAACTGAGGTAAACAGGATTAAGTGACTTGCCCAGGATCACACAGCTAGTAAGTATCTGAGGACAGATTTGAACTCAGGAAGATGAGTTTTCCTGAGTCCAGGCTTGGTGCTCTGTATACTGTGGCTCTACCTAACTGTCCTGAATCTTCCTGTTTAGCATTATTGGTAATTTCTTCCTGGTCATGAGTTCATGCCTCAGGTCATTTGCATTCTGTTTATTCTTTATAATCTCTTTTTTATTCTGTAGGAGGCATCATAGAATAGTGGAATATTAGACTGCACTGGGAATCAGGAAAACTTGGAAAATTACTTCCTTTCTCTGGGCTTCAGTTTCCTAATCCATATGATAAGAAATCTATATTAGATTACTTCACTTTGAAGGTCTTTGCAGTTCTAAAATTCTAATTTGCAAGGATAAGTAGTTTTACAGTCATTCATATGAATTCTTCCTCATTGTGTCCACTCAAGATAAATTAGAAATTATATTATTCATTTGATGGATTAGGAAACCAAGTATATGTATGTCTCTATACAAACACAAAATTCTCCTTTTTGATTGGTTTACTTGATTTTAGTGTCCCCAAAACTGAAAAGACTGATTCATTTCCAGTTTAGGTGATTACAGAGCAAAAATTGTTGATCTTGGACAAGGGCACATTAGAGATACATCAAGCAAAAGGCAAATCTGGGCAAATGCAACCATATCCTGAGAAGTGCTTTTATGAGGATGGGTCTGCTTCATAAGACAGGAAAACTTATACCATGTCTGAAGCAATCTCTTAACACAGTAAATACTCTATCACTGTTGATCAGATGACTGAATGAACCTATATGGAACACTAATGTGGAAAGTATTTTGTGATAAAAGAAAGTTTTTTAAAAAGGAATTTTTTTCCTTTTTATCTCTAGAATTAGGCCATCAAATGTAATTCTCTTAATTTACTTTTAAAAAGCCCAGAGGTTTAAATTACTTGCCCAACATCACACAGGTAAAGAAATATTAGATGAAAGGTACAATTTGAAGCCAGGTCCTCTTTTTCTTCACTCAGTACTCTTTCCACCATACCTTTCTACCTTTCTTTATTCTGCCCATACTTGCCTTATATGTAAATGAAGATAATCTTAAAGATCATGAGAACATAGATGTATCAGTCATTCGGCATTTATTCAGCCTCTCTCATGGACTCAGGGCAACTTGATGGTAAAATATAGCATCAGACCTGAGTTCAAAGGCAGACTCACACACTCTGAGAAATACACTCAATTCTGTTTATCTCAGTTACCTTATCTGTAAAATGAGCTGGAGAAGAAGATGGCAAACTATTCCAATATCTCTGTCAAGAAAACCTCAAATGGAATCATAGACTCAGACATGACACAAAAATAATTTAACCACTATGCTTAATGCAAGTACAAAAAAATGAAACAATCCATTTAGAACTAGAAGGAGCCTGAAGATCATTTAATCTGAAGCCCTCATTTTTCAGATGAGAAAACCTTTGAGAACCAAAGGAACAGATGAACTAATCTATAGTTTTTAATCAGCAAAGCTTCCAAAGCAAGCAAAGTACAATTCATGAATAGGCATAAAGATTTGTCTTTTTTTTTTCATTTAATTTTAATAGAATATTATTTTTTCAATTAGATGTAAAGATGGTTTTCAACTTTAATTTTTGTAAGATTTTGAGTTCTAATTTTTTTCCTTCCCTCCTTTCTTTCTCTTCCCCCTCATCTGATATAGGTTATACATGTACATTCTTTTTTTTATCATATTTTCATATGAGTCAGGTTAGGAAAGAGAAATCAGAACAAAAAAGGAAAACCATGAGAGAGAAAAAAGAAAAAAAAAGTGAAAACCATATTCTTCAATCTGCATCCAGTCTCCATAGTTCTATCTCTTTGAATGTGGATAATATTTTCCATGAGTTGTTAAGAAGAGCTGAGACTATCACAGTTGATCGTCATATAGTCTTACTATTGCAATGCTTTCCTGGTTCTTCTCACTTCACTAAACATCAGTTCATGTCAATATTTCCAGGCTTTTCTGAAATGAGTCTGCTCAACATTTCCTAAAGAACAATATTATTCCAATAGAGTCATATACCACAACTTATTCAGCCATTTCCCAATTGATGGTCATCCACTCATTTTTCAATTCTTTGCCACCATAAAAAGACTTGCTACAATTTTGCAAATGTGTGTCCCTTCCCCTTTTTTATGATCTCTTTGAGAGACAGACCCAGTAATGGCCCTTCTGTGTCTGCAGTTTTATAGAACTTTGGGCATAGTTCTAATTTGCTCTTCAGAAAGGCTGGATAAGTTCACAACTTCACCAACAATGCATTAGTATCCCAGTTTCCCCACATCCCCTCCAACATTTATCATCTTTTCCTGGCATCTTAGCCAATCTGAGAAAGAGCCTTGCTGTGAAGTAGTAAGGCTTGTCTTTTTTAGTGTGATAGGTTTATTCCTGAAAATATGCATGTTAATCAATATTGTTTAGGTAAATTAAGTTATATTATAAATATGCTAAGGAAACATAGTATTTGAAGGACTTCTCTGGCTAAGTTAATTCTCTTTCCTTGGTTTTACAAATCTGAATTTCAAGTGTTCGTTTGATGTAGGCCTTACTTTATGCAAATTTTGTGTCAGATTTCCATGGCATGGAAGGTTCAAATCCACTTTGGAGGAGTTTTGCTTGACTTGTAGCTCCTTTCAAGGAAATTTGAGAAAACCTATGTATGTTACTTCTCAGTGTACAGAGAAGAATTTTTTACTTAAAAATGTACAGTTCACAATACTAGAAAAAGTAGTTTGGGGTTATGTTAAAATAAGACAGAAACTTGAACAAAAAAGCAATTGTCCAAAGTCCTTTATAATCTCAAATATGATAGTGCCTCTTACTGAACCTCCTTTCAGACTCCTATCTTTGTCTAATATCCTTCTTTGACAAATCCATGAATTCAGGGTCAGAGGTATCCCTCCCTCCCTCTTTCTCCTCTCTTCTCTCCCTCCTTCCTTCCTTGCTTCCTTCTCCCTCTCTCCCTCCCTCCCTCTCTTTTCCTCCCTCCTTCTTTCTCTCCCTCCCTCCTTTCTTTCCTCCTTCTCCCTCCTGCCCACCCCCTCCTTCCCACCCTCTCTTTTTCGGTTTCCATATCTAACTTATGACTTTTCCTCTAGCTTGGTAGCCGAAGCTCTACAGCATGGCTTCTTCATCTTCACAATTTGTCAGATAAAGGCAAGGGTTAGCTTTCTTTACCTGACATCTCCCTTGTCCAAAGTGAGGAGAAAAATCTCCAGAATTTTCTTTGTCTCTCTCAAGCAACTATATTCTCTTCATTCAAATCCTAGTTCTGTTGTTTACTGTGTGACCTCTTTGGTGGCCAGTTCCTTCATTTTTAAAAATAAAAAGAGACAATCTTTAACTTCTTTTCTAGTTCTAGATATTATTTCTTGTCAAGAAGTACTCATGGTGATCTTTATTGCATAAAATTATTCCTATAAGAGATATCTGCATCTTAGTTTTCCCAATCAGGTTATTTCGTGCCCAGATCCCTAATTCAAGCCCCAGGTTTGGTTTTGTTTTGTTTTGTTTTGCTGAGGCAATTGGGGTTAAGTGACTTGCCCAGGGTCATGCAGCTAAGAAGTGTTAGGTGTCTGAAGTCACATTTGAACTCAAGTCCTCCTGTTTTCAGGGCTGATGTTCTACCCATTGTGCCACCTAGCTGCCCCCAAGCCCCAGTTTTGCTAACTTAAGTGAAAGTTTGTCACTTCTCTGTTACATACCTCCAAATAAGGAAATAGAAATCTTTTTGAATGTATTATGTATGAATGTATTAATAATACATGGATTTAGAGAGACACATATACACAGAGAGACAAAGAGATAGAGACAGGGAGAGGGAGAGAAGGAGGGAAATAGAGAGGGGGAGGGAGAAAGACTCCTGGCCTTTGGAACTAAACCACATTTCAGGGACTGAGAGGGGGGAGAATAAGATAATGTCTTTCTTAGAAGATTATTTCAGTTCAGGAAAATCTAAGGAGTTCTCTCTGAACGTCTGTGTAGCACTTGAGTTATCTCATATGCATACCCCAAAGAAAGCAATCCAGATTGAAAGTAGATTTGTATCCTCTCAAAATCACAGCTGACAATTTCTCCATAATGTGTTTACTATCAATAATTAGTCAGAAGACAAAAGTAGTTCAAAGCAAAGGAGTCTAATGAAATTACATAGTAAGAAAAGTAGCAAAAGATCATTTCCTCATAAATTTAGGGCATTAATGGGAAGAGACAACATCCCATGGTGATCACAAATGGAGATATACCAATAGGGAACTTGTGCCATCACTTTAGAGCAGGAAGGGTGTATCTGGTGTTTTTTGGTAACATTAATCTGTTCTGCTAACTATGTTCTCTATATCACTGATATATCAGAGAAGTACCAACTGGGGCTCTATTCTCAGAAACTTTTGCTGGGCTATTCTTTTTGTGAGCTCTAATGTTTCATCTGTAGACTTCAACTAACATAATTCTTCCCCATAAAAAAGGATGTGACTTTGCCATCTTTGTTTAGTTATAGCTCAGAGGCTAAAAAAAATTTTTTTAAGTGAGAAAGGCAAGCCCTCAATCACTTAGTCATTGGATCAAGCAAAAAAGCTTAGCTGTTTTCTCAGACAGAAGTCTGTTTGGAACAGAACCAGCTACTTCAAGCCTGAATGAATTTAGTTGATCTTTTGAATTAAATTTCTCCATTTACAAAGATGAAATTCTTGCCTCAAATGTCTCTCTAATTTAGGATTAGGAAATCCATTTCCACCAGTAAATTTCTGGCTATCCGCCTAAATTATCTCCCTTCAAGCTATTTTATAGGACTGCATTCCAATGAATTACAAAAGGTCTAAGGTTTCTTCAGCCCCAAGACTCTCTGGAAAAGGAAATCTAGCAACAGTAAAGATAACAGAATCTAAGTACTTTCTACCTGTTTATTTTTTTTCCTGAGTTGTGTGTATCTCCAAGGTAAGTCTCCTGCAGAGGGCTAGATCTCAGGTACAGATTATACTAAATTGTTAGACCAAATTGTGTCACAAGGTCAACATCAACTGAACTCTTGGCACCATATTCTCCTCCCCCCCTTTCTTATCCTCTTGAATGTGTCAATGTGAGAAGTCATGTACCTAGAACATCTCATCAATTCATGTAAACTTTCAGAAGATGGGAGGAAACAAAATGAATTCAGTGTTTGCTAAGTGATGAAGAAAGGAGCTGGGGAACAAGACAATTTTAATATTATTCTTGCCATTTGCATCTACTCTTTGCCCCCAGATACCTCCTATTCTTTGGCTAGCTAACAACTCATGAACAGTCTCTACCAGTGTCTGCGAAAGGGAATTCAGAGGAGGTAGAAAGTCAACCCACTGATTTGGTTACATGCCAGCAGCTCTGCAAATGGGGGTGGGGGCAGAGAAAAAGGTCAATGGGATAGAAAAGAGGTAGAACTCATTGTTTTAAGAGGATAAATAAGAACAATTACCAATTAAAAAGAAAATCAGTAGTGAGTTAGCAACATAATTCCTAAAAATATAAACAAGGAAGATCTTAGAAATGGAATACACTACAGGACAAGAATAAGCTTCCTCTGCCAAGTTTCTCCCCAGGAAACCAAGATTTCTACTTGGACCTTCAGTTGAATGTAGGAGGCAGGGCAGGGTTGGATCCACCCACTGTCTTACAGTTTGGTTTGTGGCAAATTCCTAACTCTGCAGGAAATCACGAGGTAATGTCTATTACTAAATATCCCTCTGTGTTTTTAATATTGAGCTCCCTTTTTTTCTGACTTGAACTTTTAAGAAAAAGAAAAAAGAATCTAAGAAAAGCCCTTTTCATTTCCTCTCCTCATCTCTGACCAATCAGGATTTCCTATGGGACTGGTTCACTGATAATATTCTTGTTTCCAGAATCCAACATGATTACATGAAAGATCTACTGTGTTTTTGTTATCATGTCCCATTTACAATCAGCCTCTTCAACATGGTAAGTATCCTTTAATAGTTTTGGGTTTTTTTGCATAAAACTAAAGAATCCTCTAATCTGCCTTTCTTTACAATTCATGCAACATCTAGGCAAGTTTTCTTGGCAGTATGATGCTCCCTTCCCTAGGGATACCCCAAAATATATACAGGTCAGACATTGATTTGACTTCTCAAGTGTTTCAAATTTTTCTCTCTCTCATAAAAATAATTAAACTTTACTAGGATCTTGAAGCAGCCAGGCATGAACTTTCTTGACCAAAATCTGACTTACCCTTTACCCTGTTACTTGTATCCTTGGCTCCCCTCAGAAAATATTTCACAAGGTCTCTGAGCTAGCTGATGAAGAAAGAGCTAGCTGTGGAAGTGCAAAGATTCAACCAGAAAGAAAACTCACATCTAAAATTGTGGGATATGATACCATTTCCCCTCATGACCCAGGTTTCTTCTCATAGCCCTATGTCTTGAGATTGGTTTTAAATTTAGGGGGCTACTCCCAGCATATAATTCTCTTTGGTCCATCGAGAGTTTGCTTTGGGAAATGGCCAAATATGGTTTCATGTTTGAGTCACCTCAAAAGCAGAAAACAGGACTTTTACCTTCAAGGATTTAAGATGATAAATATAATTATCAGACACAAGACAAGCTTTTTTTCCCCTTATTATCTTAAAATCAGATAAAGTGTAAAGGACTCTAAAGTTTATAAAAATATCTAAAATATACCAAGAACCCACCAGTTTATAAACAACCAGGACAACTACCTTGCCTTTCTGACATATCTTATATTTTCACAGGGTTCACATATTTCACCTTCCTCCCAGATTCATAGATCCATCCCGTGATTTGAAAATTCCCTACCCCTAGAAAAAAAATATATTTTGGTTCTTCTAGAAAAGTAATATTCTGACATTCTGACCCAACAAAGACCCCTTTAGAGTCTGACCCCTCCAAAGAAGGGAACATACTTTAGACCTGACAAATAGGCAGCCTCTTTCCAATGAAGTCTGTAATGTTTGAATAATTCACAACAATGGCAGAGAGAAAGTTCCACACACTATTACATTTCCCTCTGCTCATCCAGCTCTATGGGACCATATAGATGGGTCCTGACATTTTTCTCTTTAAAAGACAGAAGCCTGAAGAAATTTCCTTTTTCTGGATAAAAGATCAGATTCCCAAAACCTCAAATTTTGCTTTCAAGCAACTTCTGAGATTAGTTTTATTTAAGAAATTTCCCCTTTTCTGGAGAGAAATTGAATACAAGGATCATGCTACCTAGGAAATCCCCCTCCCCCTTACTAGAACGCTATGGTTGAGCAATGATATTGTCTTCTAACTTTATTCCCAGAAGTGTGGGTTAACATACATCTGTCTTGTCGTGTAGTTCTTTCTTCCATGAAATAGTTATTAATGGTTCTTGGGAGGACAAAGTGGTTAGGATGCACACACACATACACATACCTTGCTGTGCTCTCTTTAGATCTCTCCTGAATAAAAATGGAAAAAAAGAAAAGGCTAAAAGGTAAACAAAAAAGACCAAGAGAGGAATTTTGGCTTCTTTTTGGAGATACCATAGTCAAGGGTAGCTCCTCTCAGCAGTCATTTTCCAAAGTGTAGACTATAAATTCAACCTAGAATAAGCCCCATCAGTGAAAACTCTTCTCTAGGAAATATCAATAGGTAACTTTAAAGCAAAATTCATTCTAGAGAAACCATGATCATTAGGAATTAATGATATTTCTCTCTTTTACATATAAGGGAGGAGATTCATCTCAATCAGTTCAAAGACAGTGAGGAAGTTGTAATTATATAAATAAGATAATGCATATCCGATTATCTCTTTATGAAGTGTGAACCTCTGAATCAAGATTGGCTATCCAAACAATGTCACCACATATTTGGGGGGTTTAAATAATTGAAAGATTTTCAACAGTGAATCAAGTAAGGAACCACTAATTCTAGTTGCAGAAGAGTTTCAGTTTGGAGGATTCCACTTCAAAAGTTAAAACTAAGTCCTTGACAAGGAATTGTTCTTGAAAAATAAAGAGACAATTTGTCTTTTTCCTTCCTCCTTCTCTTTTTTTGTACCCCACATTAAAAAGACTGGGGACAATATATCTCTCTAGAAGATTTAGTTACTTAATAATAGTTACCTAGCTATGGACTCTACAAAGGGACCAACCTTCAGAGCCCAAGAGAGAGCCACACATAAGGCAAACTTAATGTAGACTCTATAAGGAGGAAAAAAGATCTTCTAATAATTAAGTTATGAGTTATTCCTTTGCTCTTTCCATACTGCTTCACTATGTTGTACTTTTAAGCTAGAACTCATTCTCCCCTAGGACCATATATGCAAGGGAAGAGTATACCCTTAGTTTAGAAGAATTTTCCCTTAGTTTGAAAGAGATATTTTATAACTACTGTTCTTATGATACATTCTTAATAAACATTTTTGTTAAAAGTTAATTGTCTAACTGATAGCAGGAAATACATTTGTTGGAGTTTAAGAATCAATAGTTACAGAAATCTGGTCCTTCAGGATTATCCCTAGATTCTTGAGATTGACAATAGCAGCCACTATGGGGAAAGCCTAGACCGCCAATTTGAATGGGAATTGGGAAGTAGCCCAGGAGATAATTCTACATGCTTTTAAAAAAATTTTTATATGTTATTTTGTGATTAATCTATTCTTGATCCCAAGTCCCTGTTCCACATGTAAAATACTTAACCTCCTTGTGTAGAATTTGCCATCTCGCTACAAGTACTTGTTACAATCATAGGCTTTCTTTGAGACTTATTTTAAGGGCTTCCTTCTACATGAAGCTTTTCTTCATCCAGTTATTACTGTTCTCCTTTCCAAAATCACTCTGTGATATATACATAATGTAAATTATATTCCTTCTTTCTAATAGCTATATATGTGTTGTCAATATGTGTAGAGAACCACAGATAGTGGAGGAACTCTGGGAAATGTATACTTGAAGCAAGGATACTTACAGCAGGGTGTTTACTCAGTGTGACTGATGAGATAATGGTTGTCTAGTTCACATATATTTAGTGTGATATAATGATGTAATCAGACTGAGATATTTAAGGACTGAGAATACTGGAGATGAAAGCTCAAGCTCAAGTTCCATCTCAGACCCAGACTCAGACATGGACACAGAAGAGGACTCAGACACAGGGGAGACACAGAAGGTGGAGACAGAAACAGAGATCCTGGTGGTAGCTCTCCTGCCTTCATCATTCCTCCACCTAAGACCAAGGCTCATCTAGAGATCCTCCAGAGACCTAGTCCAGATATTACAAATATGCCTTATATACACATGTGGGCATATGTGTTGTATACCTACATGTGTATGCATATTGCATATATTTATATTTATCCATGTTGTCTGATCCATTTATCCTCTCTCTCTCCTATATGTATATGTTTGAGAAATGATGCCTTTATTAGAGACATTTGCTATCAAGATTATTTCTCAGCTTTCTGCTTTCTTTTTTCTTTTTGCACTGGTTTTGTGTGTGAAAAAGCTTTTAAATTTAATATAGTCAAGGTTAATTACTTTATATTTTGTAATGCTTTCTATCTCTTATTTGGTCATTGTTTTTTAATTAGGTCTATTTTTGCTTTTTCCTTATCTGAGATCAAGATTACTACCCCTAATTTTTTTTTTACTTCATCTGAAGCATAACAAATTCTTCTCCAGCCCCTTATTTTTATTCTATGTGTGTTTCTCTGCTTCAGGTATATTTCCTGTAAACAACATGTTGTAGGATTCTGGTTTTTCATACATTCTGCTATTCATTTCCACTTTATTCACATTCACAATTATGGTTACTAATTCTGCATTTCCCTCCATTCTATTCTCCTCCTTTTTAATCATGTCTTTCTTTTAACCCTTTTCCTTTTTAGTGGTGTTTTACTTCTGTCTACTACCCTCCTTGGTCTGCTGTCTCTTCTTTTAGTTGCCCTCCTCCCATCCCTTCACCAGGCCTTTACTTTATTTCTTCTCCTCCTGCTTTCCTGTCAGGTAAGATGATTTCTATATTCAACTGATTGTGTTTATCATGCCCTCTTTGAGCTAATACTGATGAGAAAAGGTTCAAGTGATGCCTATTTCCCATGCTCCCAAATTTTCCTCCACTGCAATAAGTTTTTCACACCTCTTCATGTGAAATAATTTATCCCATTCAACTTCTCCCTTCCTTCTGCACACAGAGTACTCATCTTTCTCAACCCTCAGTTTTTTATGTCATTCCCTCAAATTCACTTTACATTCATAACATCTTTGTATATTCATTCCAGATGTAATATGAGTGGTGCAATTTTTTTTTAAAAATTACAATTCTCACATAAGGATGTGAAACAGTTCAACTCTATTGACTCCTTAATGTTTTCTCTTCTCTTTTTCTGTTTTTGGCTTCCGTTTCATCTTGATGGTGGACATTAAATTCTTTGTTTAATTTTGATCTCATTATGAAAGCTTGAAATCCTTTTATTTCACTGAATGACCATTTTTTTCCCTTGATGTATTAGGCTTAGTTTTACCAGGTAGGTGATTATTGGTTGCACTCCTAACATCTTTGCCTTCTGGAATATCATATCCCCTAACCTTCAGTCCTTTGATGTTGTAGCTGCTATGTCCTATGTTATCCTCACTGTGGCTCCCTGACATTTGAACTGATTTTTTCTGACCACTTGCTATATTTTCTCTTTGACTCAATAGTTCTGTAATTTGTCTATAATACTCCTTCAGGTTTACATTTTGGGATTTGTTTCTTGAGGTGATCGGTATATTTTTCAAATGCCAATTTTGCCCTCTGGTTCCAGTCTATTAGAACAGTTTTTTCTCAATAATCTTGAAAGATGCTGGCTGGGTTCTCTTTTCAATTGTGGCTTTCAGGTACCCCAGTGGTTCTGACATCATCTCTCCTGGATCTGTTTTTAGGTTAGTTGTTTTTCCAATGAGACATTTTCTATTTTCTTCTATTTTTTTCATACTTTTGAATTTGTTTGATTCATTCTTGATGTCAGACTCATAAGCTTCCATTTGCCCAATTCTAACTTTTAAGAATTGTTTCTTTTAATTAGCTTTTGATCTTCCTTTTGCATTTGGCCAATTCTACTTTTTAAGCAGTATTTTTTTTTCTTTTTTCCAAGCTGTTGACTGTTTTTTCATAATTCTCTTATATTACTCACATTTCCTTTTACCTGTCTTATATGAGTTTTAAACTCCTTTTTGAGCTCTTCTGGGCTTAAGACGACTTTCCATTTTTCTTTGAGGCTTTATCCATAGGTGTTTTGTTATTCTTGTCCTCTTCTGAGTGTGTATCTTGATTTTTTCTTGTCTCTACAATAACTTTCATGGTCAGATTCTGCTTTTCTTCCTCATCATAAGCATCATCATCATCTTATTCTCTGCTCTTTTTTGCTCACCACTTTGGGCTTTTTCCCTATTTTTTTTAAACCTGAGCTCTGCTCTGGGGGCAGAAAGAGCACTATCTCATACTTCTTGTGCCAGGAGCTGCAGGCCCTGGCCAATTACCTGATGCCACATTGATGTTGCCCTGAGGTCTTAAGGGATTTTTGTGTCTGGTACTATCCTGAAGGAGTGGGGTGAACAGTGGCTGGTACTACTAAAGACTATAAGGATCTGGCAAGTTATCTGATGCATTAGTGTCCCAGTGCTGCTGTCTGGCCTGTGCTTCTATCTCCAAACCACAAAAGACTTTAGAAATTTCTAACCAGGTCACTGACTATCCAGAGAGATATTCCTTTAGAAGAAAAAGAGTCTCTCAAGTCACAGTTATGTCATAATGCTGTCCCATTTACTAGCCCCATAACACTTTAATGTTTGCAAAACTTTACATATGTTTTCTTGTTTTATCCTCACAACAATCTGTTGTGAGATGGATGCAATTATCCCAATTTTTCAAGTGAAAAATTTGAAACTCAGAGAAAATGACAGAATTTCCCAGGATCACAAAACTAATCAGTATCTGAACCAGATTCCAGCCCAGTAGATAAGATGCCTTCTCCAATACTGCCAATGAGGTTTCCTGATGTTTCTGATAGTTGACATCCCTGTGTCACTTAAGACATCACTTAATTTGGTATCCTTTGATATTTCTTGTTAATCCCAATGAAATGAGAAATTCAAGTGATGTTCATCTCTCATGATCCTAATTTTCCCTCCATTATAATAGGTTTTTCATGCCTCTTCAAAGTGAAGTAATTTTTCCCATGCAACTTCTCCCTTCTATAGGTTTTCCCTACACAGACCAACCACACCTCTCCAAAGTCAGACTCTTCCATGAAAGGAATGGCTGAAGTAGTTAATGGTTTTAGCTACCTTTGGTTAGCTAAAGAAACTAATTAGTTGGTTCAGGAAAAGGAGACAATCCAGGAGTTCAGAACTTATGAGCTATGTCCATAGAGTAGAAAATGGAAGAAATTCCCAAAATCTCCAACAGCTCACTTATCTACTTTGAGCCCAGTGTTTGAATGGCAGAGAAACCCAGATGATTAATTATCTTAATTAGTTAGCTAGGTGACATAATGCTGGTCTTAGAGAAAGTAACATTTCACTATCTCAGATCTTTACTAGCAGTGTGACATTGGACAAATCGTGTGATATTACTCAGCCTTGATTTCTAATGGGGATGATAACAGTAGTCATTTCTCAGGGTTATCATGAGGATCAAATGAGTTAACAAAAAACCATGTTGCCAACCTTAAGGTGATGTGTATGTGTTAGCTGTTATTATTAGAGATTTTTCCACTTTTTTTTTCCCCTGCAGAGTCTAGGAAAAATTGTTGTTGCTTTGACTGTTCCCTTCCCCACCACCATACACACACACGCTTGCTTCAATGTGGATTTATAAATGTGAAAAGAAGATGAATCCAAGTGGAGTAAAGTGAGTACAGGATGAGAGATATGTTGACAAGGACACTTCAGGGATTGCAGCTGAGCCAGGGAAATTGGAGGACACATTGATAAAAAGTGATACAGAGAAGGTCAGCAGGCAAAGCCAAGCACATGAGGTTTCCAAAGAAAAAGAAAATGGTTGTGGTGAGTTTTTCAAGAAGCCCTGAGAGTTGAAATGAAACATATTAATTCTCACTATATAACATTTTTCCTTTCTGGAAGTCCTAAACTCCCAGAAAGCTGCCAAGTTCATACAATTTCTCCTCTGAGATGGGAGGACATGCTTCTGAGTTTACTGGAAGAGGGAACAGACTGCTAGACTGACTTCCTGATTGGTATATGGCAATTTTTTTGTTGGTTAATCTGGCAGCTTACATTTCCTGCCTCTAGATTGACAGGCACATAGATAAATATTTAATAAATGGAGGGCAATTACTGATAGAAAAACTGATAGTAGATAGATTGAAAGAGAGAGAGGGAGACAAAGAGAGAGACTGAGTGATAAAGAGAAAAGGGTGAATAGGAAGATAGATCGATAGAATGATAGATACCACAGATTTAGATAAAAGAGATTTATGGTAGATAATATAGAGATAGATAATAGATTACTAATGTTATAGAGAGATAATTGAGATAGATGATAAATAATGAGTAGAGAGACTATAAGGATAATATTGATAGTTAATAAACGATAGATTCAAGTTAAGCAGATGGATGGAAGATGATAGACAGATAGATGAGCAAATAGACGGATGGAGAGACAAATGTATGAAAATTACTTAAACCAGAAGTTACCAAATAGGTAACCACTCTGGAATTCTGCAAAACCTAAGGGGTATATTATATCACATTCTTGACACCTCTAGTGAAGGACTAGCAAATCTGACAACATACAAGTCCATCCAGATAAGTGGAGATTATTTTTTAAGGAAGCTATCAAGACCAAGAAATCTCTTGAGACACAACAGGAATGTTTCTGGGGAGTGTAATTGAGAAAGGAATCAATAATGAGGGTTTTCATCAATGTCTCATTGTTTGTCTGATAGAACTCTTATTAATTGTCTTAATAGGGGAAAACTCCCAAGGTCAGGTGAAGATGAATACCAAAAGAACTAAATGTTTCCAAGAGGACAAAAAAATGAAGAGGACGTCAGCCAGTGTAGATGTCAGGCTTGAAGAAGAAGTTGCCAAAAGCCATTCCAACTTCCTTTTATTGGCTCTGGAACCAGTAACACTGAGAGATGTTAGGAATACTAGCCATTTCTAAGAAAGAGCTGGAAGGATGTGATTATCCCTGCTGAGAATTATTTGGGGGAAACTGTCTGTCTCTGATGAATAACAAAGTTCAAAAAGAAACTATTTTGAAACTTTTGCCACATCAAGTGGTCTTGCAAAATGAAGAGTCCCCAGCCAGGTAAACAGACAAACAAAAAATAGCACCATTATTAGAAACAATCAAAAGAAGCAGTCCAATAGCCCACATTTCTATAACACTTTCTAGTTTATACATTATTTCATAACAACTCTATAAGGTAAGTGGTACATCATTAATTTCATTTTACAGATGAGAAACTAAGTCTCAGCGAGGTTCAGTGTTTTGAACAAGGTTACAGTTAGTCAGAACTTCAATACACTCTAGTTCCTTCATTCCAAATCCATTATTCTTTACATTATACCTTACATTCATCATGTCCAAAACTAAACTCATTAATTTTCCCCAAACCCTCCTTATACCAAAACTTTTCTATTATTTTAAGAGAACCACCATGCTCCAATCACCCTAAGATCCCTTCTTATTACAACCTAGGTGTTAGGTGATCCTAACCCTAATTTTTGCTTCAACTAAATGCATTTACCACCAATCATTTTCAAAACACTATGCCAATCACTGGCGTAGCAGGACCACCTAATCCAATCCCTATATTTATGACTGAGGAAAGTCACTTAGGTAAGACCTTTGTCTTACTGGGATTTCAATTGAAGTTATCATGAAGTCTAGAAAGGATATAGTTGTAGAGTATTAGTTATTCCACATCTAGCAAAGTCCAAGGGAAAGAATAGCCAGTTAACTAGTCATCTTAAAGGTCATTCTTAAAGACTGTGAGGTCTGTTTAATACCAAAGAATTTAAGGCTGGAAAAAAAAGACTTTTAAAAATCATTATACAGACATTAATTATTAATTATAACTAATTATAATTAATTCTAAGATCATATAAATAATAAGTAACAAAGCTAGGATTTGATGACATCTTCCCTAAGACTCCACAATTACTGCTACTCTTGATAATTACTAATTTCCTACTATATACAAGATTGATTTATCAGGCTACTATGGTTTGAAAGCAATAGTTTTTATAACCTTCTACCTCCCTTCCCTTCCTTGATTTTATGAACATTAAGTAATCTGATTTTTAAAAATGAACTTTCCAAGTATTTCTATCATGGGAAGAAAACTGATATGAGTGTCCAATCTACTAGGTAAGTCTATTCTCTACTGCAAGGCTATGCATGCATTTCAAGCACAGCTCATTCTCTGTTGATCACTGCAGATCACTGATTTGAGTTATTCATATCACCTCAGGATAAATTTATCTTGATATTGTAGACAACCTGTTTTCCAGAGCTAAGGTCCAGCAAGCAAGCTGTGCCCTGACTTAACATAACAACAGTCCTTTGTGCTCACCCTCTGGATGATCTCATCCTTTGGCAAAATCATATAATTATTGGAGTGCTTTGACCAGCACCAAGTATTCTCTGAGCTTAGGCAAGTACCTACTGTGTCCATGTTCTGGTCATGCAGCCCATAAATCAAACATATCATTACTGATACCCCTCACTGTTGACTACAGCTCACTGCACAGCCATTAGTATAAGTATTGAGATTCAACCACACTAAAATGAGTCTCGCCAACTAAGGGTAGGACCCTGGCACATATGTCCTCACTTGCAAGCCATTTCTCTCACTTTGAAATTAAATTTCTGTTTGATTCCTGACTCTCTCATCTCTAGACAGCTAGCTCTGCTTGGTTCCAGCCACCTATGGGTTAGAGGTTAGTTCAGTCCAGTTAACATTAACTAGTAGCAGAAGTGGGATTGGACATGGAACTGGGCCATTAGACTCTCTAGTGCCAGAAGGAACAGACTAGGCACAACCAGAGATTTATTTCTCCAGAGCCTGACCCCACAATCCCTTGTCTGGTGAGTCTTCTGTTCTTGTCCTTGCTCCAATCCTCTAAGCCACCTTGGACACACTCACCATTTTGAGGAAAATTCCAGGGTTCCTCAGAAATCCAGTTCATGTCAGACCACAATGGTAAGGATATCCTTTTTTAAACCACACACCTCTCTTAATTGGCCTCTTTGCATACCTCTGCTGTTTTAAACTGCATGCCTCTGTAAAATTACAACAGCATGCCTCTGATTGATTTTTAATGGTACACCTCAGTAACTATGTACCTCATTAAAATTAGAATTGTAATTACACTCTTTTTTTAGAATTGTTTGTGTCTGTATCAGCCTTTTCATTTTGTCTGCATGGGTCTTTGGAAAACGTAAAATGTAAAATATCTGTGTCACCTTTGCAGCCAGCAGAAAAACTTCTAAGGATTTTACAACTCTGAGAAAGAGTAATGAACTTTCATAGTTGAAGAAATTGTCCCAGAAAGAAGTGCTAATTCCCACTTTAGTGTTTCTGGAGATTAGACTATAAGAAAAGAGAAAAATAAAAAAAATCTGCAAAATACTTATTTTCTGTCATTTCAACTTTGGCTAAGTTGGAATTACAGAAATAAAATCAGATATTCAAAGTTTATGGAACTACTTTTTAAAAAGCAGGCGAAGGAATTTAAAGGCTAATCATTTTTAAGATTGCAAAGGAAAATTCCTGGGATCTTGGGTAATTCCAGGAACTAACTATGAAATATCTTGATAAGTTTTGGAATATTACTTTGTAGAATTTATTTTAATAAGAATTAAATTCTAAAAGTTTCCAAAGTAAATAGCAAAATTAATAGCTTCATTGTAGTGCAATGAAGATACCTAGTTTCTTCACAGAGTGAAGGAAAAAACAAAACAGGTAAACAGTTTGTATCTCATAGCAATTTCTTGTTAACTCTTTCTTGACATTTCTAATTATGAAAAGATAAAAAACTGTTTAAACCAAAGAGCTTCTGTAACTCGTCCAGGTCAGAGACTCTTTCTCTCTTCTTGTTAACCTTTCTAATTTCAGATCAGATTCCCAAATACAGGTGTTTAAAAAATACCAGAAAAATGGGAAAACATGAATTGTGTTTTGGTTGCTGAAATTTATTAGTTATATAATCTTAGACAAATTATCTTATCTCTGCCCCAGTTTCCTGATCTGCAAAGAGAAAAATAACAAGAATGTTCCTCCCAAAGTGGTTATGAAGATCAAAATAATATAATGATCATAAAGTACTTAATGTTGTGACTAATATAGGATAAAGTACTACATTATTATTCTTTCTTTAATTGAATGTAGTTATTTCATTCCTGATAACTCTAAAATCATTTTAAACTATCAAAGGTAATAAGATCAGTGATTTTTAAATGTGATAATTTGGAAATGGAAATTTGAAGTTTATTACTGTGTTCTTATTGTATTTGAAATTTTCTTATACTGTGGTATTTAGAAAATACTGTTTCAGAAATGCTGTTAGACAAAATAACTTTTTAATCTGGATGTTATTACCCATTAGTTGAGCTTTTAAAAGGATGTGAAAAAATTAGATACTTGGAACTTGTTAAATATTTAATGAGATATATTTTGTTCTAAAAGAGAGAAGTTTAACAGCAAATTTCCGTTTTAAAATTTTGGCTACTATGAAAGTATATTGAATAGTTTGACAATGCAGCTTCAACTTATTAATGCTGAGTCAGCTATCAGGTATTTGCTGAATATGTGTGCCAAAGTCATAGAATATAGGCAGTTTTATTTTGTAAATAAGGAATAAATGAAATGGTAACTGTTAGGAAAACATTGGGAAAGATATTAAAGTCTTAAATTGTGGTTAGTGAAATTTTGCTGCTTAAGGTAGAATTTTATTATAATTTACTATTATTTTGAGATTTGATTAAGGGAAAGTTGTCTGAATTGTCATGAAGCCAATAGTAGAAGATGGCATGTGCTGTTGTCTGGGAACTACTAAAGGTGGGTGTCTGTACCTGGAAAAATCTGGGGGATAACTTTGGCAAGGTCCATATAGGATCCTTCTGAATATATTTCCTCATTGTGTTATTTCCTTTCTGAAAAAGAAAACTCCCACCTGATTAATCCTGAGCCTTGCTTTTAACACCCTGTGATTCCATGACTGGCTGTCAGATATGACTCATGCCTGGAATCAAACAGAGCTAAGGGAGTTTTTCCCTTTGTTATAATACATGGCATTGTTATAACTATGTCCCTCTTTTTGTCCTTTTATAGCAAACTTCTATTATCAAGAAGTTATCTAAGTACTATACTACGTAAGTCTATTAAATAATAGATTGTTAACTGGAATATTTCTGAGTTACAGTACAAAGATGCAAATATAAACATGTTACAACTTTAACCTATATCTGTGTTCAAATTAAACTATAGGTCAAAGCAAGATTGCTATCTTGGGGAGGGAGGAGAGATGGAAGAAAGGGAGAGAAAATTGGAACTCAAAATCTTACAAAAATGAATATTGAAAACTATCCTTACATATAATTGAAAAATATAAAATATTAAGTAAATAAAAAATTCTCTCTCTTCAAAAAAATTATAATATAGGGATGATGTACTTCAAAGAAGAAATGATTAAACAAAGTAACAAGACAAAAATATTATGTGAAAGTTTTCAAATTAAATGGAATAGTAAATTTTGAGAAAAGCAACAGAGTAAGCTATTTTCTCTAAGAATTATATACAGATGTGTATAATTTGCCTTCAAAATTTATCTATTATAGAAATCCAGGCTTTGAGTATGTTTTGGTAATAAGTTCTCAAAATTAGATTTTACACATAAATTATGTGGGTGATCATTTTCCCATTATTAAAGTACTTGTCTAATAATTTTAAAAGGCAAAAGAGTTCATTTGCAGTTGGGTCCTCATAAAGTTTTTTATGGATTCTTATACTAGGTACATAATTTAGGTAAGAGTAGAAAGAATAAAATGGTATATAAAGTGAAATTCTCTGGTTTCAAAATTGGAGAACCAAATTTAAGTCATTGTTCTAAATTATATTAAATCAAAATTATTTAGGAATCTCTAGATTAGAAGCAGAAAAGCAGAGGCCCCTTCAGAGCTGTCATGAGAATAAAATCTGTTGTTCAAGAAAAGGAATGAGATAACTATATGAGACATCTGAAATTTAAAATGTGCTGATTAAATAGATATTGAGAATGATTACTAAAATACAAGGATACTTGATGTCAGTCAATATTGGTAATAGCTATTATATTGCTTTGGTCTTTTGTTACAAAGTATTAATATTTAAGTTTTCTTGATTACTTTGATGACATGTAAGTTTCTCTTCTAAAAACTAGTCCATTATAAGCCAAGTAGTTTGATCTATATCTGATTTAATATAATTATGCAATTATGGAAATTGAAATAAAACCATTTACATTGTTTGAATCAAGATCTTCATTGCTGGGAAACTGGACCATCTCTATTTACTGTTTGAAGATTTTTAATCAAGGACCTATGTTATACTGACCAGAAATGTATGTCCAAAGATTAATGCAAGGAATTTTCTCACAGTTGTTAATCAGTCTTTGGCT
The DNA here is from genome assembly GCF_016432865.1 of Antechinus flavipes. Lineage (NCBI taxonomy): Eukaryota > Metazoa > Chordata > Mammalia > Dasyuromorphia > Dasyuridae > Antechinus > Antechinus flavipes. The sequence goes on from NC_067399.1 coordinate 81,675,290, forward strand.
ACACTCACAGATGTCAAATTGGTGGATGTGGATTCCTGGGATCATCTGAAGAAAGCTCCTGCTCCTGAGTAGATGGTAGAATCCAAGATTTATCTAGTATGAACCCAAAAGCAGCTTATATCCAGACAAGACAGCTGTCCCAAGATTCTGGATGAGGGGTGAATATAGTGTTCTTTTTCCTTTTATTATGTGCCCAACCACTAAGGATCTAGTTCAAGTGTGTTGGTATTTTTTCCCTCTACATTCCTGGCCCCATCTCTCTTTTCTGCTTTCAAGCAAACAATTACTAGCAAAGATAGCTGGGACATACTTCCTGATAGAACCCCTCAAGGAACTAATCCCTTAGCAACATCTTATCCTGGTCTCTCATGGCATCTTGGCTTATCCTTGCTTTTCCTTTATTGGCCAGAAGGATAAGGTTTCATTCAGAGCCCCTCCTTTTGTTCAAAAGAGGAAAAGATCAAGATATTAGGAGACACCCTATTTTCCAGAACTAAGTCCCAACAAGTGAGCTGTTCCCTAAACTTGGCAAAAGAATGACCATTTGTGCTTACCGTCTGGAAGATCTCCCCTCATTGTTAGGGCTACAGCTCACTGTGCAGCCATTGTTATAAGTACTGAGAACTCACCACACTACTTCAGGTCCCCTATTAGGAACCTCAGCACATGTGTCTAAATCCCCCTTTTGTTTGCAAGCCATTTCCCTCACTTTGAAATTAAACTTCTGTTTGAGACAGGATTTCTGTCTTTAGACTGCTCAGTTTGGCTCTAATCACCCACAGGTTATATAAGCTGGTTCAGTCTATTGATAAACTGATTGCTTTGAGTATGAGGCTCTGGAACAGAAATGGAAAGGGCAGTCTTCCAGGCTCACCTATACATTACTGCATTTTTCCAACTTCTGTCTCCCCTTCTCAGGCCAAACCCACATCTCCCTGGCTTCTTGACCATCATTTTCTCTTCAGGGTCCAAGCTAAAGCTGCCAAATTGAACTAAGCTACCAGAATAATTCACCACTCACCCTCCCAGTCCCCACCCCATAATTTGGCTCTCTCTTCCATCTCACAATTTCTCCTCAGCTGACTTTTCTCATTCCCTAATTCTTTTCTGCCTCCCACCTAGATGATGAGCTACTGTTTTTCCAATATGATTCCAAAAGGCAGCTCTTATTTACTCATTGCATTAATCACAGGGATGGTGAATGGAGCCACAGAGTGGTCAATACATCTTTTCAATAGCTATTTTAATATTTCTGTCATTACTTGACAGTTTCTAGTGCAAGTAGTAGAAAGACAAGAGATATAGGAGCTACATGAATGGTGGAGGAGAGTATTAGTAGAGTTATTCTGTATGTATTTTCTGTGTGCCAGCATGCTTTCTTGTGTATGGGTTTGTATTCATGTGTCTGTGCAAGGTAAGAACTCTATTTTTTTTCCTACCCATGTAAGCAAATAGTTATATTGTCTCTCCCATTAGAATGTGAGCTCCTTGAAGACAGGGACTATTTTTCGTCCTTTTTTGCATCTGAGCATTAATAGAATTCTTACCTGTTGCTTATACATAGAAATATTAAACATATTCATACTCATATACATTTACACACAAAAATGCATACCTTATGTTAAATACATCATACAATATTCTAAAGGTCATAATGCTGTTTCAAACTATTTAAGCACTATTCTTTGCAACAGTGTATTTCATAAAGTTTGAAAAGTGATTATATATTTTTGATGGACAAAGAAGCAAAATAATGCTAATTCTTTCCCTACTTTCAAGCTCTAAATAAAATTATTGAGCACCAATATTCTGACGCTATACTTCAATTCATGTAAACAAGTATTCTACTAAGTGCCAATTTTATGTTGAGATAGAAATGGAAACAGAAGCCCCAATCTTGTTTTGATAATTGTTGTTGTTCAGTAGTTTTTTTCAATCTTGTCTGACTCTCCATGACTTCATATGGCATTTTCTTGACAAAGATACTGGAGTGTTTTTCCATTTCCTTCTCTAGATGATTTTACAGACCAAGTAACTGAGGCAAACAGAGTTAAGTGACTTGCTCAGAAGCACACAGCTAATAAGACCTGAACTCAGATCCCCAGACTCCAAAGCCAATGCTCTAAGTACTGCATCACCTGGCTGCCATGTCTTGATATGCTTCTCCCCCCACCACAAAAAAAAAAAAAAAAGATGCTAAGACAAATCTAAGCCAATTCCATGCTTACTTTTTGTTACTGCTCCTCCTCTAAAGGTTTTCAACTCATGTTCCAGGACAGGGGTTACAGCTCTTAATATTTTCCAACATTTCATTGACGTGGCATGCATGGGTCAAAGAAGCAATGGAAAGTTGGAAACTCTTCACCTCTAATTAGCAAAAGAAATCATCACAGCTGAAAAAGCTCACCCATGTGGTCCCTGGTGCCAGCATTTCATGGTGATCCTTAATTACTGCAAACCATCTTCAGGGCTGTTTTCATAACTGATAAGCCATTGTGAATATGTCAGCACCATAGTTAATGACCCATAAAAGTCCTAACTCTTGCACTGCTAAATGCCATAGCGTGAGAGCCTTGACATTCAGCTTGTGATGGATTAGAAAGCCTAGATCTCGCCTATCTTTCAAACAAGAGAACATGGAGCCTGAGTTATTGATAGAAGAATAGCAGCACAGTATAGTCAGGGGTAAATTGGTTTGTTACCCAGGGGAACCTTAATTCTTCTATGGGCAGTACCTTGTTTGTAATTAAAGAGTGGGAGGGCTTGAGAAGCTTAAAGAGCTCTAGGGAATTCACTGGCCTAGAATCCAGGATGTTGACGTCTTTGCTGAGATTTCAGTGCTGTTCTGTGACTTGTTTTGGCATAAGAAGTTTGAGTTTTATAGAGCATGCATTCAGTAGACCTATCAACACTAGATATAAATTTGGGACCTTAGCAGAAATTTTAGAAAAAGTACTCTCCTCTTTTCCCATTTGTTAATTGTGAAAATAAACAGATCTCCAGCTGATTTTCCCATTTTTTGAATCCCAGAATCCTAGAATGAGAACACCAAAAGGCCATATTACAGCCTGCTTCAAAAAAGGAGGAGGTAAAAGAGAAGGGGGCAGAGGAAGAAGAGGAGAAGAAAGAGGAGGAGAGGGTGGAAAGGCAGAGAGAGGAGAGAGAGAAAAAGGAAGAGGAGAAGAGAGAGGGAAAGGGGGAGAAGAGGAAGAAGAAGAGAAGGAAAAGGAGAGAAAGGGGAGAAGGACAAGAATGAGGAATGGAGAAAAATGGGCAGGTAGAGAGGAAGAAAAGGAGAAAGAGAAGAGGGAAGGAGAGGAGGAGATAATAGCTGGATAATTTCTTCCCTTTTTATTCTGACTAACTTGCTTTTCTGAACTAATGCATATTGGAATATTTTATAAATTGGGAATATTTAAATGGAGGCCAGTCCTTTAGCTAGTACATAAACTCTAGAGAGCTTTTATAAAGTGGGATTTTTATGGAAAGTTTGGGCATGCAAAATTGGAGGAATTGGTCTTCTATAGTGTTTTCTGGAATCCTTGTTAGTCAGTCAATAAGCCACACTTGTTAAGCCACGCATTGTGTTAAGCTCTGGAGATATAAAAGAAGCCCCCTCTCAAAAAAGAGGTTCCTGCCTCAAGGAGTTCACATTTCACTGAGAAAGATAACATGCAAACAATTGCATATATAAGAACTGTACAGTGTAAATTGATATTTTTCAGAGGGAATATACAGGAATGAGGAAAACTGAGAAAGATCTCCTTTAAAAGGTAGTATATTAATGTTTTTAATATGTTTTATTAGTATTTTATTTTTCCAAATACCTGTGAAGATAGTTTTCAACATTCATTTTTATAAGACTTTGTGTTGCAAATTTTTTCTTCCTTTCCAAAAAAGCAAGCAATCTGATATAGGTTACTCATGTACAATCTTTTAAATGTATTTTCATATTTGTCATATTGTGTAAGAAAAGTCAGAACAAAAGGGGGAAAAATGAGAAAAAAGGTAAAAATACTGTGGATCAATAGAATATAAATCTTGAAAGAAAGTACAAAAGCTGGGGAGTAGAGGTGAAAAGACCATTCCAGACCCAGAGGACTGCTTTCCACAAGCATAGAGAGCCTAGAGATGGTGTACCATGTACATGTAGAGACAGCAAAAAGGTGCACATTATGGGATCAGAGAGTATAGGGATAGAAGTGTGTTGTTGTTCAATTGTTTTCAGTTATGTCTGACTTTTCATGATCCCATTTGGAATTTTCTTGGCAAAGATACTGGAATGGTTTGCCATTTCTTTCTCTAGCTCACTTTAAAGATGAGGAAATGGAGGCAAATTGGGTTAAATGGCCTATTTAGGGTCACATAACTAGTTAGTGTCTAAGGCTGGATTTGAAATCAGAACTCTCTGACTCCAGGACCAGCATTCAATGCATCAGCTAGCTGCTCAAAATAAGTGTAAAAAAGCTAAAAAGGTAGGAAGGGGTCATGTTATGAAAGCCTTTGAAAGTCAAGCAGGATTATGGGATGGAGGAAATAGGGAGACACCGGAATTTGTTTAAGATCAAGGAAGACATGAGGGGATGCATGGAGGAGACACTATCAGAAATTCCCTTTAGAAAAATCATTTTGCCAGCTGTAGATTTGACTTTTTTTGAGCCCATTCACTCAGTGCTCCATAGCTCTATTCAAGTCATGGTACTGAGTTGGATGCCTTGGGAGCTGGAAAACTGCCCTTGCAGTCATGCCTCTGTGCCAGGTCCCAGAGACACTCAGCCTTTCAGGGACTCCTTGGATAGGAAGTGCTTGAGCCCGGGCTTTCTTTGGGAGGGAGGAATAGGGAAGGAGAGGTCAGGGCAGAATTAATGAGACCAATGTTTATAAAGTACTTTGAGTTCTGTAAATGGAGAGTCATTGTAAAGTGGTCTTTTTTTTTCCCCTTAAGGCATAAATCTCTTCTTGCTCAAAGAGAGCTCTATTTCCAGCTGAATCTTATAATGATGATGATAATAGTTGATGTTTATACAGCACTTTTAAAGCTCACAAATCACTCTAGAACTGTTGTCCAATAGGCAACACTACATATATACCATGAAAGGTAAGGGTATAGCACCCTCTAAAATCTATAAAGAAATAAAGGGGAGGAATGGGTGGTTGGGAGAGCAAAGGGTGAGGGAATTAGACAAGGATGGGATCTTTGGATGGAGGGAGGTTAAGAAGTATCAAGGCAAGTTAGGGAACAGAGTTTAATTAAAGAGGCAGCAGGGATAGGAAAGATGTGGGGGGATGTGGTGTGAGTGTGTGCATATATGTATATATCGACATTTTTTTAACTATAGCTTATTTGAGGGTGGGAGTGGGGGGAAAGAGGGGAAAAAGAATAAAGTAAATAAGATGCCCATCAGAGAACCAAAGAAAAATTACATGGAAGTAAAGAAAAAATGGACATATGATTTTTTCTACTTTTTTTATCTGGTTATATATTTTGAATCCCCAGTGCTCTGCTCGACATATGACAATGTTCTCTTTTGTTTTGTATTTCTTTTCTTTTTCTTTTTTCTTTTTTTTTCAAATAAAATATTTTTTAAAAACCCTCTAAATACATGAAACATGTGGGAGCCAATCTATCAAGATATTTTCCAGACTGGCATTGGTAAAATTTAAAATACTTTTAACAGAGATAAAAGACAAATAACAAGAATATAAATTCATAATTGGACAATACAAATATAATGAGCACACCGCATTTTAGTGCCTGACTGTTAAAACAGACAAAATAGACAAGATAATAACAAAAAAAGAAAAACCTAGTTTGAGCCTCATCACAAGTATTGTCATATCCAGTTTAAAGATGAAGAAACTGAGGAGTTCAAAGAAACTAAATGTTTAAATGCCAGAAACAGGATTGAATTTGAATCCTGTTTTTGAAGTTGAATCAAATTCAGCTCTTACCCATTTCATACTCGGCATTCTTTCTTCTATGCAGTGCTCTTTCACCATCTGGTAGGAGAAGAACTTCAATGTCACCTTCATTTGCAGGATTAAATATTTCTCCAGGGTCATGGAAGGAAGGAAGGAAGGAAGGAAAGAAAGAAAGAAAGAAAGAAAGAAAGAAAGAAAGAAAGAAAGAAAGAAAGAAAGAAAGAAAGAAAGAAAGAAAGAAAGAAAGAAAGAAAGAAAGAAAGAAGAAAGAAAGAAAGAAAGAAAGAAAGAAAGAAAGAAAGAAAGAAAGAGAAAGAAAGGAGAAAGAAAGAAGAAAGAAAAGAAAGAAAAAAAAGAAAGAAAGAAAGAAAGAAAGAAAGAAAAAGAAAGAAAAGAAAGAAGAAAGAAAGAAAGAAAGAAAGAGAAAGAAAGAAGAAAGAAAGAAAAAAAGAAAGAAAGAAAGAAGGAAGAAAGAAAGAAAAAGAAAGAAAGAAGGAAGAAAGAAAGAAGAAAGAAAGAAAGAAAGAGAAAGAAAGAAGAAAGAAAGAGAAAGAAAGAAGAAAGAAAAAGAAAGAAAGAAAGAAAGAAAGAAAGAAAGAAAAAGAAAAAGAAAGAAGAAAGAAAGAAAGAGAAAGAAAGAAGAAAGAAAGAAAGAAAGAGAAAGAAGAAGAAAGAAAAAGAAAGAAGAAAGAGAAAGAAAGAGAAAGAAAGAAAGAAAGAGAAAGAAAGAGAAAGAAAGAAAGAAAGAAAGAAAGAAAGAAAGAAAGAAAGAAAGAAAGAAAGAAAGAAAGAAAGAAAGAAAGAAAGAAAGGAGAGAGAGAGGATCCCTGGAATTTAGTGATACCTGCTATAATAAATACTTGATTGATTGATTCATGGCTTCCAAGTTTCCTTGAAGTTGTACAATCCTTTCCAAGAAAAGGAGTAAGGTAAGGAAGAGCTAATTTTACATTGTCAGTTGATCATAAAATCTTAAGAAACAAAACCTGATGTAGTTCAGTGAAGTGAGGAAAAGTCATCTGCCAATGTCTGTCATGATGGTTTAGTCATTTTTTAGAGACAGCTCCTTTATAAAAATGAAACAAAAAATGGTAAAAGATAGTTTTTAAAAATGTTTTACCAATGATCAATGAATTTGAATTTTCTAGAACAAAACTAATAGATTTCTTGATGTTTAATAAGTTTTGTAATTCAGGGAAGAGTATTGCTTTTTAAGTCAGAGAATCTGAGGTCTAATCATCCTTCTGATACTTAATATCTGTGTGACACTGGGAAAATCACTTAACCCCAATGGACTTTTGTTTCTTTATAAAGTGTCAGATAGGATTGGAGTAAGTAAAGGGTTTTCAAGGTCCTTTTCTGTTCAAAATTCATAATGTAATGAAATCAGAATCACGGAAACTTTCTCACGTTATGTGTTGTGCAAGATTTGAGGGGATAATTCTATCAAGTTCACACATTCGTGAAAATCATCTGGAACTCTCTGATTTTAAGGATGGTTTACCATTGGAGAGAACAATGTGTTCACTGAATCATGTAAGACTAGAAATGCATAGAGTAAGTTGTGTGGGAAGTCAGGAAGTGTCTGGCTTTTGAGTTGAGCCAAAGAGCCACTAGGGTTTTGGCTCCAAGAACACCTCTGTTGAAATTTCCTGGGGAATTTTGCTTAATGAAATCCCCAGTGAATTGCAGTGGCCATTAGAAACCTGGAAGATTCCCCAGTGAATTAGTAAATATATGTTCCCAAATAGCTATGGGAGAGATGGCGCTAGAGGTTTGATTGGTACTCAACTCTATGCAGTAAATAAATTAGCACATTATCTGTGGCCTTCCCCAATCTCAGCAAGTACTCTAGATTCAATCTTAGGACCCTTCCCCAAAGCCTTTATTTTCTCTTTTTGACTTTTCATCCTAGAATTTAATTCTGGGAAAATCTTCTAATAAACCTTAATTAAAGTTTATTATCTAGGCTTCTTCAAGTGTGGATAACTCCAAACCACACAGTTATTTGAGCTGTAGAAGCTTTCTTCCCATGGATGTCTAGGCAGTAATAGGAAAAATAGTTTTGGCCTAGAAAATACAGACTTAAATCTGAAAGTAGCTACTTAGGGCTATTAGCTTCCATGTATTGACAATATCATTACTCAAGCATATTTGACCAGGAAAGGCCCTTCTGTAATATTCTATATAAGATAAAACCCCAACCTATCTTCAAACCTGAAATTCAGATGTTTATTGGATCATCATTTCCATGTATTAATATTCCAAGTATGTTCCATAATTTCTTCTCCTCAAGATGAGCACTATGACCCAATTTCTAAGTACTACACCCTACCTACACTTCTTGAAGTATTCTTGAATGTTCAAAGACTCTGATAATTCACAGAGCATACCCTTAGTGGATGCTCGTGACTTGGTCCTCATATATACTTTTTTTCTATAGTCTCCCAGTTCTCTTACTCTGATGTTGATGAAATCTATACCATTCTTCTCAGTAGACACATATTCTATTACTTATTCAATAGTCTTTTATGAATATCAGTCTCCAAATATCATAATATTTTTCAAATACTATTCTCACATATTCATCATGTAGTCCAAAAGATTTACCCAACAGATATGATCAATTCCACCAATAGAATTAGAAACAATAATAACTGCATCAACCACAATTATCAACAGATTATAGTAATCATAAAATACTTGATATTTTCTTAGACATGGATCAAAATTAAGATTTTTATCATAAAGATATTTAAAATAATATGTTTATTTTAAAAATCTTGCTTAAGTGGAAGCCAGACAAAATGAATTGCACATAAATAACAAAAAAAGGAAATTTATTTCATTATTTAAACTCCCAAAAATTGAAGAAAAAGATTATTCCAAATAATTTACAAATTAGTACCTAATTTGCAACAACCTATGAGAATAATTGATTCATTTTAAACCTGGGAACATTTTAAGCCATTTAAAAATGGCCCTTGAATTCCACTTGATTCTTTACTCTTTGAATTTAGGGAGTTTATTTTAGACAGAAAGTTCTAAGTTCATTCATAATTGCCTTAAGATCCTGTCTAAGAAAACTCCTAGTACCTAAGCAAAGGTTGGGCTTTCTGTCTAACTTTACATTTGTATCTCTTTTTAGTTTGCCTATGGACTCTTTGCAGCTGAGGCAAAATTTATCTGACTAGAAATATCTGGATAATGAAACAGCAAATTAGATTGTATAGTGTTTGTGAATAGAAAGAAATCTAAAGGGAAAATTGGAGAAAGAACTATCATAATCTTAGGACTTTCCTTGGATACCAACAACTCCTCATCCTTCTCTCTCTCTCTCTCTCTCTCTCTCTCTCTCTCTCTCTCTCTCTTTCTCTGTCTCTCTCTCTGTCTCTCTCTGTTTCTCTCTCTCTCTTTCTGTCTCTGTGTCTCTGTCTCTCTCTCTCTCTTTCTGTCTCTGTCTCTCTCTCTGTCTCTCTCTGTGTGTCACATATCTTAGGCTTCCCTTTGTTCCACACTTGCTCCTAAGATGGCTTTTCCCTCTTATACAAGTTGTTTAAAGTGTGACCCAGTCCATCACAAAATGGATTTGATTGCTCCAAGGGGGTATACAGGCCCTATTCAATCTCTTAATCTGATTGGTTCAATTTGAAAGTGTCTTTGTAAATCTGGATTCAAGCCTGTGTCTTTCAGCCATAAGTCTGGTGTTCTTCCCTTCTATCATATTACCCTTTCAATCTCTACAGCTTCTTCCTTAGTTTACTTAACACACTCTTTAGTAATTCCAATAGGAATGGTGAAATGCCTCTCATTGGTTAGATTGGATCATAGGATTATGGGGTTATAAATCTAGATCTGGAAGAGACTTCAGAATATTTCCAATTCAACTCACCAGTTTTACAGATTAGGAAACTGAGACCCATGGAGGTTAAGTGATTTGCTCAGGATCACACAGATTAACTATGATCAAAAGTGATATGACTCCAGATATTCTGATGTCAGAACCAGCATCTTTCCACTGGGCCATACTATACAAAGGAGGAAAATAATGTTTTAACATAAGACAAAAGGAATACCAATGACCTGCCTGCCCTAGAAATGTAAAGTGATAATAATGGGGGGAAAATGACTTGGGATAGAGAACACATATTCAAATTCTGCCTCCCTCCCTTACTTGAGGTTCCTAGAAAACTCCCCACCTTCCTGCAATTGTATTGTCTGTCCCTTCAGTCTAGAACGCTCCCTGTTGAGTCCCAATGCCTCCTTCAAGACTCAGCTCAAATCCCCCTTCTGCAGGAGATCTTTCTTACTCCACACCCAGTCAATTCTTCATTTGCTCTGCATATTTTGTATACCTAGAGAGTTACTTGGACATTAGCTTCTCCTTTTGGAATAGGAGACTCTTAAAGACAAAGACCATGTTTTTACTTTGCTTTGCATTCTCAATGTTTAGCAAAGTGCCTTTGCACACAGTAATGATTTGTTAAGTGCTTGTTCATTGATTGGTTACTATCTCTATTTCCCTGCAAGTCACTTAATTTCCCTGAACCTCCATTTCCTTATTTATAAAACTGAAGGAAGGCTGGACTAAAGGATGGCCTCTAAAGTCCTTTCAGATTATATATGTGTGAGAATATGTATATATAATGTGTGTGTTTGTATACGAATGTTTGTAAATGTGCACATATGTATAAATGAATGTATATGTGTATATATGTATATACAGAGACATGGACATACATAGGGTCATGTGCATATCCATATCTCTATACATATAGGGACATATACATAGAGTCACATATGTTTGTGTTTGTAGATGCATACATATATAGGGACAGAAATACCTAGACACACAAATATATGTGTATATATACAGACTTAAAAATATATGCCTCACATACACACATATACCTACACAGAGACATGCACATATATGTGTATATTCATATGAATTTATACTGCTATTGCCCAAATGGGCCTGAAAAAGAAGGTCCAGTTTGGGTTCCAGGTGTATCACTAATTGGCCAAGTGACCTTCATCACTTCAGGGTCTCAACTTCCCCATGCATAAAATGAGAATGGTCTTTAATGTCCTTTCAGAGCAAATGATCATCTGAAAGACTCTGGTCTGCTCACTTTTATAAAGCAGACAGCCTCTTGCATCCTGTGTTAGGCTGCAAGATAGCTCCTAAAGGCAGTAGGGTCCCTCTGTCTGTGTGTGTGTGTGTGTGTGTGTGTGTGTGTGTGTGTGTGTGTGTATGTATCTGTCTCTGTCTCTGTCTCTCTGTCTGTGTGTGTGTGTCTGTCTCTGTCTCTCTGTCTCTGTCTCTATCTCTCTGTCTCTCTCCTTCCTTTCCTTTTTTGTTCCTTCCTCTCAAATTACTGATTATTTCATAAGCCAAAGGCAGCAGATTGCCTTCAGAAATACTCCAATCCTGCTTTTCTCCAACTAACATTATGGCTTCCCAATTTCATTAGACCAAAAGCTCCTGCTCAAGTTGCTCAGCTGCAGGCCATTAATGATAGGAGTAATTCCTCCAAACAAAAGTCTGAAGACAAAACATACTCTGGTTAAAATCATGCAGTCTTGTTCTGTGGAGTCAGAGGATAATATGCACAAGGAAAAGCATTGTTGAATGTATTCCCCAAAGGTGGGTTGTGTGTGTGCTAGCATGTGTGTATGTGAACTGAATTTGACCTGGTGGATTTCTTTGTTTTAAGGAACTGTATTTTGTCTGAATGCACAGCTTTTTGCTCCCAAAGTGATCTGTGTGTGGAATGTAGAATGACCTCAAATCATTCAAATAAAGGGGAGTTTCCATAGATTTGGATGGAGTTTAAAAGAGATAAATACTTTAACGGATCTCTTAGCTCATCGGTATGGGTATTCCTCCCAGTGGGACAGAGAAAAAGCAATACATCTTCTATCATTCTTATCATGAACTGCCTTGATGGAAGGCTCAGAATTATCCAGCTAATTTCAGTTGCCATCAGCTCCTCTGCTTGGTTTCAACTCCCAAAACATCCCATGGTGCCTCTCCTTTTTACTTTTCATCTCTTTATTATCTTCCTCCATTAGATTATAAGGTTCTTGAGGAACCTTGAGGTTTTCTTATGTTTATCCTAGCACTTAGCACAATGCACGAGATATTTGTTATTTAGTAGTTTCCCAATAATCTCTGACTTTTCATGAACCCTTTTGGGATTTTCTTGGCAAAAATATTGGAGTAGCTTGCTATTTCCTTCTTCAACTCAGTTTACAGATGAGGAAACAGAGGCAAAATTGAGTGACTTGTTCAGGGTCACATAGCTAGTAAATGTCCACAATCGGATTTGAACTCAGGAAAATAAGTCTTGACTCCAGACCCAGTGCTCTATCCACTGTATGTACAACTTAGCTGCTTGGGATATAGAAAAGCACTTAACAAATGTGCATTGACTATTGCCTATTTCAGAAGTAACAGTGTTAGGAAACAAGAATGACTTCCTGAGTCCACTAAAGATGCTAGTTTTAAATCCCTTAATTATATTTTTCATCTAGCCCACAACTTTCTATTTTTTTTTACAAGAATAGCAGACTGGATCATTTGTCTGCTATTCTTCATTCTTGCTATCCAACTGGGCCACCTTCCCAAATATATATATATGTCATATGTGATGTCTTTTGTCCCTTTTATACTTCCATGAAAGTCAATACTGCCACTAAACCACAATTGAATTGTATATACCACATATATCATTTACAATATTGATGATTTTTCTAAGATTGTGGTATTCTATGATTTGCAAACATATAGCATTATTGAGAGAATATTGATGTTAAAAATATGTGCAATTGTATGTATATATGTATACATGGCAGCCCCAATATATAAATCAGAATATAGAATTTAAATCCAGAAGTGATGGAAGGAACCTTAGAAAGAAAACCAATGTAGAACAAGATAGGCATGAGGGAGGAATAGAAAAGACCTCCTAAAGCAGATGGCATTTTAACTGAGTCCTAAAAGAAGCCATAGAATCTGATCAGAGATCATGAGGGAGAACATTCTAGCTGTACAAAGTTGTAGAGGGCTGAAACTATTGGGTTGATGCACTGAAGTCGGGACTGCTGAGCGCTTGAGGCTAACTTCTGATTGGATGATACTCTATGGGCATATGCTTGGAAAATGGTCCTTTCCACTCTCCGTACTGGCTCAATGATTGGTGTATAGAGGATGGTAGGAGGGACTAGGGGGTGGAGTAAGATGAGCCAGAGACACACTTTAGCAGTAGATGAGAGGGACTGCGGTCATGGAGATTAAGCTTCCATCCTGTTCAATCCTGAGTCTAAGACCAAGAATAAAGACTGAGGAGTTTTGCTTATCCTGACTGCAGCTGATTCTGGGATGTCCTGGGTGCTAGCATGATTGTTACACAAAGTCACAGAAATGGGAGATAGAGTGTCCTGTGTGAGCAAGAGCAAGTAGTCCAGTAAAATCACTAAGTGTCTGAGACAGGATTTGAATTCAGCTTCTACTGATTCCAGGTCAAATACCCTATTTTTTATGACATGGTACTTTTTCCTGCCTGAAATTTGAGGATTTGAGCCCTTGACACCATGGAACACGTGTAGTATGGGCAGAAGACAAAGGTATACCAGACCACCCATGCCATGATGGTATTTCTAAGAAGTGACCTGAGACCATCCATGTAGGCAAGTGTGAAAGCTGAGAGCTTGAGACCTTACATGCTACATTCATGAATAGTCTGACAGGTAAATGAGAGCAGAGAGTACCTGGGTGCCAGACTTAGTCTTGTGTTCTTTCTCCTATTTGGGAAAAAAAGTACATAGAAATAGAGCCATGGATGACCTACTCTTAGTCGTGCTCTCCAAGCAGGATGAATTTAAACAGAGTAGCAATGCTGAGAGACTGATAGGACTGGTTTTATCTAGTACCATTTCTCTAAATTCAGGGCAGCTGAGTTTGCCTCTGAGTTTCCATTTCAGAACAGAATTGAATAAGAGAACCTGGTAACTTCATCCTTTGCAGTATTCTGGCATTCTCTGCAATTAGTATAGGGTCATTGACAAACAGAAACAGCTGGGGAACTTCATCATCAATAGAGAAATCTTTTAGCTAGACTTTATACAGAGTGAATTCTTTGATTCTGGCAACCTCCTTAAATGAGTATGTATCTCACTGGCTTGTGTATTGCCCTGTGTTGATACTCACTGATCACAATTGTCAGAGAGAAGGTGAAGCTCATGTGAGAATCACCTTAGTGTCCTCAGAAGGGAGAAAAAAATCCTGCATCTTGAAAGCAAGTGTTTGATTTGAAATCTAATTGGCTAGACTGTTCTACTCTCACTCATCTGAGAGTCACATAGTCAATATACATTTTATTAAGTAGCTACTATGTGCCAGACACTGTGTGGCTGGTGATAAAAAAAAAAAAGGAGGGAGGAAAAGGATCCCTGCTCTCAAGGAGCTCACAGTTAAATGAGAGAGAAAACATACAATAAGTATGTGCAAACAAGATAGTTTCCAAAGGAAGGCACTAAGATTAAGTAGGGTATGGAAAGGGTATTTGTGCAAAGTAGACTTTATCTGAGACTGGAGGGAAACCAGGAGAATCCAGGAGGTGAAAATGATGTAAGATAGAGTTCTAAGCATGGGGAATTGAGGCTAGAAGTGAGAAGATGGAGTGTTGTATGAGAAGAAGACAAAACAGGCCAGTGTCAAAGATCTAAGAGTTTGGAGAAGGGACTAAAGGTATAAAGAGACCAGAAAGGTAAGAAGAGGCTAAACTATGGACTTTATAAACCAAATCAGATTTTATATTTGATCTTTAAGGTAACAACAGGCCAGGTACTCACTTTGAGGCTGAAATACAGTTACTCTTTTTAAAGAAAATATTTGATTTTGTATATGATAATTTGCTTTTGGATCAACTCCTTGATACAGTAGGTAAAGCCCCAGTCCTGAAGTCAGGAGGAGTCATGTTCTTGAATTAAAATCTGGCCTCAAACATTTAAAAGCTGTGTGACCCTGGGAAAGTCATTTAACCCTATTTGATTCAGTTTCCTCACCTGTAAAATAAACTGAAGAAGGAAATAGCAAACAATTCAGTATCTTTACCAAGAAAACCCCAAATGGAGTCACAAAGAGTAGGACATAACTAAAAATAACTAAACAATAATAAAAATTTGGTTTTATGCCACAATGATTTCTTTTCAATAGCCTACATGGAACCCTTCCTTGAGAAAGAAGAAAAACAATTAAGCAAAAACTACTCATCTAGAGATGGCTGAATATAGGCAAATTGTTTCTCATCTGTCTAACAGGAAAAGTTACATATGCTTCATCATCTGTTCTCTGAGACCAAGATTGGTTTTTACAGTTATTCCAAGTTCAATGGCCTTTTATTGTTGTTTTCCTTTTCATGTTTTATAATTTGTTATGTATTTATTCTCCTGATTCCGTATTCCCTTCTTTTTCATGAATTTATACAAGCCTTCCCATATTTCACTGAATTTCTCAGATCTGCCACTTCTTAGAGTCAAATAGGATGTCCTTTCATTCTGATATCATCAATAAGCTTTCATTCAGCACCTATTTTGTGGGGAAATAGTCAAAAGACAAGTCCTCCCTTTGGGAAGCTAAACATCCCATTCTTTTAATCAGCTCTCATATAACAAAACTCAGTAGCCTTCAACCTCCTGTTTTCACTTCTCTGGATGTATGTTAGTTGAAAAATTCCTTTCCTAAAATGTAGCTCCCAAAAATGAGCATAATACCCCAGATGTGATCTAACCAGGGTAGAATACAGCAGGATTATCACCTCCCTAGTCTTAGATACTCTGCCTTTCTTTATGAAATAAAATTTACATCAGCTTTCTTTGCTAGTATTCTATACTTTGGACTTATGTTGAACTTGCAATTCATTGAAATCCTCAGGTATTTTTAGATGAACTGCTATAGAGTCCCAGTACCCCTAACTTACATTTGTCAAGTTTGTCTCTTGAATCTAAGCATAAGACTTCACATATGTCTCTGTTAAATTCTGTCCTATGAGAGATTTAGTCCAACATTCTAGCCTCTCAAGAGTTATCTGAATTCCAATGAATTAGTTACTCCTTCTAGTTTTGTATCATCAAAAAATTTCATAAAGCATGCTACCTAGTCTTTATGTAAGTCATTGATAAAAAATATTATATGATCCAAATCCAATTATGGATCTCTGGGATATTCCACTAGAGACCCACTTACAAGTTAACACAGAAACATTTAGATTATTTTGAGTCCAATGAGTCAATCCATTTCAACTCTACCTAATTATATTTTTCATCTAGCTCAAGTATTTCTGATTTTTCCATTGGACAAGTTTGAAAGACTCATTTAATTTCATTGAATTTAAGAAGCTTAAGTACTTACTGTATGCCAAACCATACTAAGCATTATGTTTATAATGATAGTCAACTCCTGAAGGAATCAATATTCTACTGGGTATACAAATGAGATAAATAAACATAAGATAAATTCAAAGCAATTGACAGGGACACTAAAAGGTGGGGCAATCAGGCAAGTTTTTTGTAAGCGTTTCATCTAAGCTTTCAAGAAAAGTTAGGATCTCATAGCAAAGAGGTAATGAAGGACAATATTCTAGGCATGGACGGCAACCTGTACAATCAGAGGCAAAAGAAAAAATGTCATCAACCAGGAACAATAAGACTTCCAGTTTGATTAAAATGTACATTGCATGAAGGGAAGTAGTATATATAATAAGCCCAGGAAAGTGAGCTGGAACCATACTATGAGGACTTTTAATGTCCCCAAAAGATGTTTTTATTTTATTCTAAGAGGCAATAAAGAGCCAATGAAGTTTCTTGGCTGTGGTAAAAATTTAGGTAAATTCTGGCTAAAAAGGAAATTAGTTTAGTCTTCCATAACCTATTCTAAAGGAAGTCATACTGATATTTTTGGTGATTCATTTGATTTTCCATTTGTTTACCAACCATTCCTTTGTAGTTCCAATTAGATTTTTGCCAGTAATCAAAGTCAAGCTCACTAGATCTACTTCCTTTTCTTTTTTTTTAAACAGGAAAAGATTTATTCCTTTCTAGATAACACATTGGTTGGAGTATTGAGCCTAGAGTCAAAAAAGGCACATCTCCTCAAATTTGGTCTCAGATAGTTATTATCTGTGTGACTATGGACAAGCTACTTAACCCTGTTTGCCTCAGTTTTCTAATCTGTAAAATGAGCTGAAGAAAGAAGTAGCAAACCATTCCAGTTATCTTTACCAAGAAAATCCCAAATAGGGATGTCCCAAAGGACATGACTAAAAAATGACTCAACAACAACAATTTATCTTCCTATTTTGTGATTATTTTTTATGCTAACTCTCTTTATGGATGTATACAAGCATTTTCCCCTCTTCTTTTTAAGAATAAAGCTCTTTTGATTAGTTTAGAATCAAATCTAGTCAAATCAAGATTACTCCAAGAAAACAATTCTAATCAGCAGTATCCCATCCTTGGTCAGTTACCTATAATTTCTGTTTCCAGTCATAGTCCTGAAATCCAAATCTCATTCTTAGATACAATCTTATTAGCCAGATGTCTACCTCCCATTATATGTTAATATGTTTAATATATTTAATATATTATATTAATATGTTTAATATATTTAATATGTGCTAGAAATTGTGCTAAGCTCTGAGGGTACCCAAAAAAGGGGGCATTAATAGCTCTCAAGAAGCTCACATTTTAATGAGATAAATAACATGTAAATAACTAGACACATGGAATTTATACATAATATATAAAGGTAATTTGAAAGAGAAAGTCATTAGCATCTGGAATAACTGGCAAAGATCTTTTAAAGAAGGTGTATTTGTCAGGGGACCTGAGTTCAAATGTAGTCTCAGACACTTAACATTTCCTAGCTGTATGATCCTGGGCAAATCATTTAACCCCAATTGCCTCAGGCTAAAACAAAAAAAAAATGTGTATTTGAGTTTAATCTTGAAAGAAAGTAGGGAAGCTGAAAGGTGAATGCAAGAGGGAGAGAATTCATCAGACACTGGAAATAACCAATGCAAACCAATGCAAAGGCATGAGTATAAAATGTAGAGTGTTGCAGTTGAGGAACAACAAGTAAGGCAGTGTAATTGAATTGTAGAGTTCACAGATTGGAGTAACATTTAGGACTAGAAAAGTAGGAAGAGAACAGGTATTGAAGAGCTTTAAATGTCAAACAAATGATTTTACATCTTATCCTGGAAGTTACAGTATGTTGATAGAGCTCATCAATCAAGGGAGTGACATAACTACATCAATACCTTAAGAAAATCACATTGGCGGCTAAGTGAACCATGAAGTTATTCACAAGTCTAACAGTGAGGAAATGTGGGTCTGAAATGATGTGGGCTTTGTGAGAGGAGAAAAAGGGAAGCATTAAACAGATGTTTTGAAAGTAAAAAACAAAATTTGGCAATAGATTGGATACATGGGGTGAAAATGATGACTCAAAGATGAAGCAGAGATTTCAAGCTTAAAAGGATGTTAACATCCTTAATAAAAAGGAAGTTTAGAAGAAAGGAGAGTTTGGTAAGAAAGATAATGGGTTTTGTTTTGAAAATGCTGGATTTAGTTTGAGATGGTCATGGGACATCCAGTTTGATAGGTCCAAAAGGCAGTTGTTGATATAGAATTAGAGATGAAGTTAGGATCTATATAACTGAGAATCATCCAAAAAGAACCATCCACTCATGATATAGAGAAAAAAGAGAAGGATCAGAACATCCATGCTTAGTGAGTTTGACATGACGAATCAATAAAAGCTACAGGGAAGGAGTAACCCTGATAGAAGGACCAAGAGAGATCAGTGTCTTGAAATTCTAGAAAAGAGAATACAGAAAGAAGTATCAGTAGAGTCAAATGCTCAGTGATGTGATATCAAGAAGGATGAGGATTGAAAAAACCTCAGATTGGGTGTTTAAAAGATCATTGATAGTTTTGGAGAAAATAATTTCAGTTAAATGATAAAACCAAAAGCCAGACTGCAGAGAATTTAGAGAAAGTTGAAGTATCCAATGTATATGACTTAAACAAGGAGAATAAGAAGGAAAGGGAGAAAAGATATAGGATAATAGCTCGCAGGGGTGCTTAGATTAAATGAGCATTTTCAAGAATGGGGAAATATGGACATGTTTGGTGCGCAGCAGAGAAAGAACCAATAGATAGGAAAAGAATGAAAATAAAAGACAGTAAGAATGATGACAGGTCCAATGCTAGAGAAGACAGGAAGAGATGGAATCAAGGGTAAGTGTAAAAATCTTGGCAAAGAGGGCCACCTCTTTGTGAGAAGCAGGAAGGAAGAAGCACATGGAGGGGGAAGTTATCTGAGTGATATGAGATAAGGAGTAAGAAAGAAAGGGGAGCTGCCAGTGAATTTTTGCAATTTTTTCCTGAAAGTTTGCCTTTTCCTACAGAATTCTTTGCCTTCGATGAGCAATATCTATAAGAAAAGCACATGTGCCCCTAAATTTCTTGTCCAAGATAATGAAATCTTTAGCAATGCTTTCCAAGTTCCTTTGGGCAATATTATATACGTATAAATTGCTAGATATGGGTAGTAGCCATCTGATTTGTCAAATATTGAGACATTCCCTGTCACAATTTGGCAACATGCCTGAGGCAGATTTCTCTGTTGTTTATTAGATTTACAAACAGGTGTGTCAGTAGTCCTCAGCTGAGATCCACCAACTGCCAGTACCAACCAAGTCAACAAGTTTTTACTAAGCATCTACTATGTGCCAGGCACTATGCTGAGTTTTGGGGATAAAAATATAAGCAAAAAGAAAGACTTCCCTCAGGAACACTACATTCTAATAGGAGAAAAAGCCAATATGTGAAAGGAAACTGAGAAATTGGGGGGACGGGAGATAAGGTATTTACATAGGGGCATGGTACAAAAATCCAGAAAGTCAGGAGTAGAGCTGGGAGAAGAGTGAAGGAGTGAGAATGATCAGCTTGGGCACTTCTAAGTTTGTATGAGAAAGGGGCCAGAGTCAAAATCATACAGAGTAAGAAGGCAATAGGGCACAATGGAGTCTCTTCTTTCTCTGACTCCTATTAGATGCTCTCTCAGTTGACACCAATGTGAAATAACTCCTTAGAGGACAAATAGCTGCTTCTTCAGGATGCAGAGCTTCATTCTCCTTTGGAAGAGCTTTGTAATGATTTCTTTGGTCCAAAGTACCAATATCCTCTTTCTCTTTTTCACATTATCCCTTCCTTGAAATGCCCAATACAAGGCAGATTTCTCCACTGTCTCTTCTTTCACAGGACCATAAAGTTTGGGATAAAACTTAGAGAACATGAAGTCTGATCCCCTTATTTTGCAGATGAAGAAACCAAGGAACACAGAAGTTAAGTGATTTACTTAGGGTGTGGCTAGTGTGGCTCCCCAGAAGGAGATAAGAGAGACCTTCCATCTCTGTCTTGGTTGGAGGCAGAAGAAAGCAGAGGCAGAGGCTGAAGGACAGAACCTTTGGATTTGGAGACATCCGAAGGGCTCCAAGCCTCTAAACCGGCTGTGCTTTGAGAAGAACAAACTCCAACATTTGAACTCTAACATATGTGTCAAATGTATGTTGCTGCTGCTCTTGCTCCAATAAGAAAAGCATTTCCAAAAGTTATGCTATTACATTATATGGATGATATATTGGGATGTGCACCTGAGGAACAAATTCTAGAAGCATGTCTACAAAAAAACCATAGAAACACTAAGATACTACAAACTTCATATCGCTACAGAAAAAATTCAAAGGCATGCTCCTTTTCAATATTTAGGATATGAAATATATCCTAAGGCACTTACACTACAAAAACTGTCTTTAAGAACAGAGAGGTTGAACACCTTAAATGATTTCCAAAAATTAATAGGAGATATCCAATGGATGCGTCCAGTATTAGGTTTAACTACCAATCAATTGCAACCCCTATATGACATTTTAAGGGGAGACACTGCTTTAAATTCACCACGCCGGCTTACAAAAGAAGCTCAAGAGACCTTGAGAGAAGTTGAACTGGCTTTATCCAATGTAGTTGAGAGAGTAACTCAAAAACCCTTGGAAATATCAGTTTTTGCTACGAAAGAAGCACCCACAGCAGTCCTTCATCAAGGAGACAGTGTGATAGAGTGGGTGAACCTCCCAGCACAACCAGAACAAAGCCTTATGCCTTACCCAGTGCTTGTGGCTAGAATTCTATTAAAGGCCATTAAGCGAGCAGTACAATTATCTGGGACAAGACCTGACAAGATATATACCTTCTATACAAATGCACAAATTAATGTATGCTGTGAAACCATCCCAGAGTGGCAGATTTTATTGGCCATGGCTCCAAATTTTGCACATGGATCTCCATTAAAGATAACCAGACTACTGCATAATTGGCAATGGATTTTTGAGGAGAAGGTTTCTAAGGTTCCTCTTGAAGGACCAACCATTTTTACAGATGCAGCCAAACAAAATATTTGTGCTGTATACTCTCATGATCTAACCATAAAAAGAGTAGTCAGAACTCCTTTTCAGTCCACTCAGCAGAACGAATTATATGCGATCATGCTAGCTCTCACTTATTACCCAGGCGACATAAATATAATTTCTGATTCAGCCTATTCAGTAGGTGTGGTACAAAGAATTGCCACAGCCCAAATAAAATTTGCAGCTTCTAATATATATCAGCTCTTTAAGGAACTTCAAGAGCAAGTGAGAAAGCATCCAGGAAAGATTTATATCCTGCATGTCCACTCACATAGTGGACTTCCAGGTCCTATTTTTGATGGAAATTCAAAGGCAGATAGCCTTTTAACTATGTTGGCCAGTACGCCTTTATTTCAGGAGGCCCAGGAATCCCATTCTAAATACCATCAGGCTGCTCGAGCTTTGTGTTTACAGTTTGGGATTACAAGAGAAGAAGCTAGGAGCATAGTAAAAAGCTGTACAGCTTGCCTTCCCTTCCACGCTCCTACACTGCTTCCAGGGAAGAACCCTCGTGGTTTGAGACCCAATGAAATCTGGCAAATGGATGTGACCCATTATAAATCTTTTGCTCGTCTGTCTTTTATCCACGTTGTGGTAGACACCTTTTCAGGATTCACTTTTGCCATACCAGCAGCAAAAGAGACAGCCCGAGTGGTCACTGAATTCCTCATTCAAGCATTCGCAATTATGGGTGTGCCACAAGAAATAAAAACGGATAATGGACCGCATATACCTCCAAACATTTTGAACACTTTTGTGCACAGTATAAGATTTTACACACTACTGGCATACCCTTCAATCCTCAAGGTCAAGCAATAGTAGAAAGAAGAAACAGAGACATTAAGACACTCCTCCAAAAACAAAAGAAAGGGGGAGCCACGGGTAACCCTAGAGAACTTCTAAATTTAGTTCTCTATACCATTAATTTTTTAATCTTTGATAAAGATGCACTGGCTCCAGCAGACAGGTTTTATAACCCACCAGAAGAGCAGTGTCCAGTGCGAGCAGCTCCACTATCTTTAGATAATCGCCAGGTGATGTGGAGAGACCCAGAAAGTGGTGAATGGAAGGGACCAGATAGGCTAACTGCTTGGGGAGAGGATTTGCTTGCATCTCTACAGTGGAGAAGGAATCAGATGGGTGCCTACGAGCTGCATTCGCCTTGTCCATCGCAGAAAGATGGAGCAGACCCTTGAAACAAAGGAGAAGACCCAAGAAATATCGGGTGGTTCTGTTGCTGATTGTGCTCACAAGAATTATTAGATTCCTGGCACATGAACTAATGGACAATGGGAATCCTATTGGACTGTTTCTAGGACTTATGGACATGTGTAAATTTTCAGATTGATTCTTGTTATTTGTTACATTACTACTAGCCTGTGTTATATTGCTATGTGCTCATGTAAATTATGTATAATGCCTCCCATATTGATGGATTTATGTATACCATGTATATCTGTTACAAAGTTCTGGCCCATATTGATGGATTTATGTGTACCCCCTCAGAAACCCCCTATATTTTAAAACAAAAGAAAGGGGGAGATGTTGAAATCCTTACTAACTGCTAAGTAATTAGAGTTGATCTAATCTTACAAGAAGTTGTTTTGGCCAGAACCTGAAACAAGGTACTAAGTAGAACTAATTAAGACAAGGCTTGTGTTCACACCTTTACTCACTGGAGTCCACAAGTATGCTAGCTTCACAAAGTACACTTTCTACACCTCCCTTAAAGCTCATTGGGCCAGAGAGCACTATGGGAGAAAACCCATAATCCCATTCACTCAGAAGAGGCAGATAAAAGGCCAGCGATGAGGGATCTATGGCAGAATACATTTTTTCCTCTTGGCTGGCTGGTCGCGCTGGACTCGAGAGGAACGACTCTGGTGCAGAGAACACTTTGACGGATTTCAGTGGAGCTACGCCAGAAGCCCTCTCTCCGCGGCAAGTTGGTGGCTGGGCTCCCCAGAAGGAGATAAGAGAGACCTTCCATCTCTGTCTTGGTTGGAGGCAGAAGAAAGCAGAGGCAGAGACTGAAGGACAGAACCTTTGGATTTGGAGACATCCGAAGGGCTCCAAGCCTCTAAACTGGCTGTGCTTTGAGAAGAACAAACTCCAACATTTGAACTCTAACATTTCCTGAAAGTTTGCCTTTTCCTACAGAATTCTTTGCCTTCGATGAGCAATATCTATAAGAAAAGCACATGTGCCCCTAAATTTCTTGTCCAAGATAATGAAATCTTTAGCAATGCTTTCCAAGTTCCTTTGGGCAATATTATATACGTATAAATTGCTAGATATGGGTAGTAGCCATCTGGTTTATCAAATATTGAGACATTCCCTGTCACAATTTGGCAACATGCCTGAGGCAGATTTCTCTGTTGTTTATTAGATTTACAAACAGGTGTGTCAGTAGTCCTCAGCTGAGATCCACCAACTGCCAGTACCAACCAAATCAACAAGTTTTTACTAAGCACCTACTATGTGCCAGGCACCATGCTGAGTTTTGGGGATAAAAATATAAGCAAAAAGAAAGACTTCCCTCAGGAACACTACATTCTAATAGGAGAAAAAGTCAATATATGAAAGGAAACTGAGAAATTGGGGGGACGGGAGATAAGGTATTTACATAGGGGCATGGTACAAAAATCCAGAAAGTCAGGAGTAGAGCTGGGAGAATAGTGAAGGAGTGAGAATGATCAGCTTGGGCACTTCTAAGTTTGTATGAGAAAGGGGCCAGAGTCAAAATCATACAGAGTAAGAAGGCAATAGGGCACAATGGAGTCTCTTCTTTCTCTGACTCCTATTAGATGCTCTCTCAGTTGACACCAATGTGAAATAACTCCTTAGAGGACAAATAGCTGCTTCTTCAGGATGCAGAGCTTCATTCTCCTTTGGAAGAGCTTTGTAATGATTTCTTTGGTCCAAAGTACCAATATCCTCTTTCTCTTTTTGACATTATCCCTTCCTTGAAATGCCCAATACAAGGCAGATTTCTCCACTGTTTCTTCTTTCACAGGACCATAAAGTTTGGGATAAAACTTAGAGAACATGAAGTCTGATCCCCTTATTTTGCAGATGAAGAAACCAAGGAACACAGAAGTTAAGTGATTTACTTAGGGTGTGGCTAGTGTGGCTGAAATGGGATTTAAAATTAGGTCTTCCTAGATGTAAGCCATGTGTTTTATTCATTATGCCAAGCTTTTCCTCTTTAACTTTTTCTTCTTCTTTATTTTCACATTGAAATCCTTCTTCCATTTAAAAATGGAATACATAATGATTCTCTTATGACTTGAATTAGTAGATAAATTAATGGACAAATAATAATTCAATGGCTACTATATGCCAGGAGGCAAGGATACATACTTGTACATACAATGCAGCAAGGGCCAAGAAAGAGAATTTTAGTTTAAGGAGCTACAGGGAATGTAAGGGGAGCCAATGGGCAGCCACATTTAATTTTTTTTTCCAATGACAAAGGTAATATTGACACTGGTTGTTTGCAGAGCAAGAATGAGAAAGAAGAGGGTTAGAAGGGAACAACAAGGCAAAAGGGCAAGTTTATTGTGCTCCAGAGGCCAACTTTACTAGGTCATGACTGGATGGTCTAAAGCACAATCTATGTCCCCCTGTGCATTAGGTGAATTTTTCGTTCATTCACTCTTCTCCTCCAGCTATCTTGTCCTTCTCCTTCATAAACTCTTTCAACTCAACTTACTTCTCTTCCAGTACTGCTATTTACATCTTTCTTCTCATAACTTGAGAACATGATTCATAATTCTCTCTTGCCTATTTTCTTTAGCCTTCGTCTTTCTCTTCCTTCTCCTCCTTTAGTTTGAGTCCTTTCCATTCTCTTCTTTCAATATCTCCTTGAGTCTTCCCATAAGTTTATTCCCCAAATTTAGTCCCTACCCTTCACAATTCTAAAGTTTTTCAAATACCATTCACATTTTTTTCCTTCCATCAGCTCACAAACTTTCTTTTCAAGCCCATTCTTCTATGGAAATGGGATATTATACACAAATCAAGAATGAATTTTTAAACTTTTAATACTAGTCCTTTTAGCACTCTACAGACACAAACCAAGTCTTTAACTCTAATATAGCTCTAATATAAATGATTTTCCACCATCTTCTATCTACTTTAATAAGATCATTCTTTTCTGTGCATTCAATAGACTAGATTTATCCAAAAGAAATTTCTAACCAAACAGAAAGTACGTTATTAACCTCCTATCCTTACAAATAGGAAAAAATTTTAATAGTCAAGACTTTTCTCAGTCATCTACTCAATTTTCCAAAGATCAAATTAAATGTATACTATGCAGAAGGCATTGTGCTATGCTAAAGACTGGCTAAAGAGATATATATGACACAATGTCTCAATCTTTCATTTATGGGAAATTTTGTTTTCCACCTACACAGTGAATTGTTCTCAGATGAGAAATTGGTTTATTCCCCCTCCTACAATATATTTCTATTGTTAGGGATTGATTGGTTACTTCCTACAGTAGGAATGTACATTTCTTAAATGGGAAGCTGGAAATTGTCAACTTCCCCTCAAATGACAAGCTCAAAATAAGGCTCCTTATTGTTTTTTTTTTCCTCTTTGACAACTTTAGGAGACCAGTATTAGGCATCTCTGAAGAACAAAGATGAAGAGGAAAAGAAGAAATATATGGAAAAAAGAAGAGAAGGGGAATGAAAATAACAATAGAAATAGTTTTAAAGTGAACTCCATTGAAGAGAACAAAATAAAAGCAATAATAAAAACAATAACAGTTCACTTACAACATAGCCTTTCTTGTCTTTTATCCCATTTGATCTTCACAACCATCCTGTGAGGTAGCTAAAGTGGATATTTTTGTTGCCATTTTACAGATGAGGAAAGTAAGGCTCCAATAATTTCAATGATTTTCCAGAGGGAAGATGTCAAAGAAGACTTCTTGAGGGAAGTAGAATCTGAATTATGCCTTGAACAAAAGTAGAAACTTTAACAAATGGAAAAGATAGAAAGGAGAGTCCATTCCGTGCATAGAGAACATGATCAAAGACATGAATATGAGACAGGGGACAGGACAATAGCAGGGGGTGATGAATAATTCAAGTCAGCAGAAATAGAAAAGGGAAATAACTAGTATAAGGCTGAGGAGGTAAGTTAGAAGCAGATCATGGAGTGTCTTAAAACATAAAGTCTAAAGTTTCTCATCTATTTTATAGGCATTGAGATTTTGAGTATGGAACTGACACTGAGTTATAGTGATATAGAGATATAGTGATAAGTGATACTGAGTTATAATGATAAATGACACTGAGTTATAGTGATACATTAGGACTATTTTGTAGCGGATGAATTGGAGAAGGGATAAATAGGAAAAAAAGAAAACCAATCGGGAAAATATCGCAATAGGATCTGAACCATTGCAGTCACCAGTAGCTTGTCCTTACAATGAATGAACATTTTCCAATACACCATTTTAGTAAACATTTACATTACATGTAATTTAATTTTAGTGTCCCAAAAGTCTTAGTGAAATTTTAAGCTTTGATAATTGGAGGATTTAAGGTTTAAGTTAAGAGGTGGAGCCAAGATGGCGGGGTAAAGTTAGGAACAATCCTATGCTCTTCCCAAACCCTTTTAAAAAACTTTTAATAATGACTAAACAAATTCTAAAGTGAAAGAATCCACAAAAAGGCAGAGTGAAACAATTTTCTAGTCCAAGATTGGCAGGAAAGATAAGTTACACCAGGATGAAAAAGGAATACAGTCCAGTGCAGGCTGATCAAGTGCAGAGCAGGTCCCAGCAAACAGGAACAGACCTCTGTGGTGACTGAATCAATGGCAGCAGTGGAGTTTCCATACCTTTCAATCCACAAACAGTGAGGGGATCAGATGATGGATCAGAAAGCAATTTTCAGGGATTCCTTTGCTGGCTCCAGGACAGAACTCTGTTGTATTACTGATACTTGGATCTGGATCACAATTTTGTGTCTTAGTCCCAGGTCTCACAGGAGCACTAGCACAGGAGAGCTTGTAGCCACTGGGAAGTAGAGACCCAGTTCCAGGGTTGAAAAGAGTGTTTGTAGTTTCTCACAAACCAGTGCACAGTATAGGAGAGTAGTAAACACACCTCTCTCCTGAGAAAAACCAAAAACTTATAGATTCCTACAATTACCTCTGAAAACAACTGCACAAAAAGCCTGAAGCTTGGGTAGTGTCCCATCCCCCAAGAAGACAAGGCCCACTTGAGTATAAAATTAAAAGTCAAGAAATAGGCTTATGAGAAAATGACAAAAAAAAAAAAAACAGGAAAAAACTCTGGTCTTAGAAATTTACTATGATGACAAGGAAAATCAAAACACACAAAAAGTCAAAATTCCTGCATCCAAAGCCTTAAAGAAAAATATGAATAATCTCAGACCAGGGAAGTACTCAAAAAGAATTTTAAAAATCAAGTAGGAGAAATAGAGGAAAAATTGGGAAGTAAAATGAGAGTGATGCAAGAAAATCATGAAAAAGAGTCAACAAATTGGTAAAGGGGGCACAAAAAATACTGAAGAAAATAAGACTTTAAAAAACAGCTTAGGTCAAATCTGAAAGAGTCACAAAAAATCTAATAAAGAGAATTACTTGAAAAGCAAAATTGACCACATTGAAAAGTAGGTACAAAAGCTCACTGAAGAAAATAATTCCTTAGGTTTGAGGAAATAAAAGCTAATGAATGACTTTTTGAGCCATCAAGAAATTATCAAACAAAATAAAAAGAATGAAAAAAATAGAAGAAAATGTGAAATGTTTCATTAGAAACATTAGAAAAATAAATCCAGGAGAGATAATTTAAGAATTATTGGATTACCCCAAAGTCAAGATCAAAACAAGAGCCTAGACCCTATCTTTCAAAAATTATCAAGAAAAACTTCTCATATTCTAGAACCAGAGGATAAAATAGAAATTGAAAGAATCCATCCTCTTAAAAGAGATCCAAGATGACAATTCCATGAATATTATAGCTAAATTCCAAAATTATCACGTTAAAGAGAAAACAATGCAAGCAGCTCAAAAGAAACAATTCAAATATCATGGAGCCATAGTCAGGATAACATAAGATTTAGCAGCTTCTACATTATAGGACTGGAGGGTTTCAAATATTATATTCTGGAGGACAAAAGAGCTAAGATTACAACTAAGAATCATCTACTCAGCAAAACTGTGTATAATTCTTTGGGGGAAATGGATATTTAATGAAATAGAGGACTTCCAAGCATTCCTGATGAAAAGACTAGAACTAAATAGGAAATTTGACTTTCAAATACAAGGTGCAAAGGAAGGATAAAAAAAGTAAACAGGAAAGAGAAATCAAAGAGATTCAATAAAGATAAGCTGTTCATATTTATAACTCTTAAAAACTTTCTCATTATTAAGATAGTTAGAAGGACTATACAAAGACAGCAGAGGTATGAATTGGGTGTGATAGTACAATAATATAAAAGTATATAATTATTGGATGAGAAAGAACAATGCACTGGGAGAAGGAGAAAAGGAGAGGTAGAATGGGATAAATTATCTGACATAAAAGAGGTCTGAAGGAGTGGCAGAGAAAATGGGGAAAGTGGGAAGGGGAATACATGAACCTTACTCTCATTGGAATAATATAACACATATAGTTGGGTGCAAAAATTATCTTATTATACAGAAAAGTAGGAAAGGAAGAGGATAAGAGAAGGGGGACGGGAGCTGATAAAGGAGAGGGCAGTCTGGAGGGGATAAAAGTCAGAAGCCAAAAAATTTTGAGAATGGAAAGGGTTCAGAGAGACAGAGAGACAGAGAGAAAGACAGAGACAGAGACAGACAGACAGACAGACAGACACAGACACAGAGAGAGAAAGAGTAGTATAAACAGAGGGAAAATAGGATGGAGGAAAATACATAGTTGGTCATCATTACTAGGGGGAAATTTTTACAGTGAATTTCTTTGATCAAGACCTGAAAGCAGTAGGCACTGAGTTAAAATCTGACCTCAGACACTGTATGAACAAGTCATTTACTTTGCCCCAGTTTCCTCATAAACATGAGCTAGAGAAGGAAATGGCAAATTGCTCCAGTATCTTTGAGGGAAAAAAACCTCAAATGGGGTCATGAAAAGCTGGATAGGACTGAAACAACTGAACAACAATAGATCTATATATGAGCATTCCTTCCTGGCCCAGTTTAAGCTGTACCTCTTAACAAAGTCTTTGCCCACTCTTCTTTTAAACTCCCATTGTAATGTATTGTCTTATTCAATCAATAAAAATTTATTAAGTTTTTACTACTTGGGCGATATGCGCAGTGTAAAAGATAAAAAGAAAGATAAAAACATCCACATTACATAGAATATAGCTGTCTGATAGAAGCATTGGTCTTAATTCCAAGACTGAATGTCACATACGAAGAACTCCAGATCATCCAGCTGGCCCTGTGACCTTTGGCCCTTATCCTTGAACTTGATCTGCATGAGAACTCCAGAATCTGAGAATATCAGTCATGAAATCCTGTCATAAAGAGGTGTCAAGAGGTTACCATAGAGTCAAGGTCCATATCTAAGTAATGACTATGCATCTGGCTAAAACCTCAACCCATAGCACATAAACTGTATGACCACAAGATTGAGCTCTGAGTCAGAGAGAGAAACAATGAGAGAAGCTAGTGGAGATTGTGAGACTCAGAAAGACTTTTGTGGAGGCAGAGAAGAACAGATCTCAAACCCTGAGGGCACTAAAGGCATGTCATCTCCAAATGAAGCCTCAAAGAGTGAAATGAGTTGGTCTCCATCTCAAAAGACTGTCTTGGAAAAAATCAAAAAGGATCTTAGAAGAATCAGAAGAAAAATGGAAAAAGAAAATGAGAACTTTGCAAGAGAGTTTAGAAAAGGAAACATTATCTGAAGAAAACTTTTTACAAAAAAGATATGACAAAATGGAAAAAGTATGTAACTTCTTAGAAAATAGATGTGATGCACCTGTCAGATTGGCTAGAATGACAGGGAAAGATAATGTGGAATGTTGGAGGGGATGTGGAAAAACAGGGACATTGATATATTGTGGGTGGAATTGTGAACACATCCAGCCATTCTGGAGAGCAATTTGGAACCATGCTCAAAAAGTTATCAAACTGTGCATACTCTTTGATCCAGCAGTGTTACCACTGGGCTTATGCCCCAGAGAGATACTAAAGAAGGGAAAGGGACCTGTATGTGCCAAAATGTTTGTGGCAGCCCTGTTTGTAGTGGCTAGAAACTGGAAAATGAATGGATGCCCATCAATTGGAGAATGGTTGAATAAATTGTGGTATATGAACATTATGGAATATTATTGTTCTGTAAGGAATGACCAGCGGGATGAATACAGAGAGGACTGGTGAGACTTACATGAACTGATGCTAAGTGAAATGAGCAGAACCAGGAGATCATTATATACCTCAACAACGATACTGTATGAGGATGTATTCTGATGGAAGTGGATCTCTTCGATAAAGAGAGCTAAATCAGTTTCAATTGATCAAGGATGGACAGAAGCAGCTACACCCAAAGAAAGAACACTGGGAAATGAATATAAAATTCTTGCATTTATGTTTTTCTTCCTGTGTTATTTATACCTTCTGAATCCAATTCTCCCTGTGCAACAAGAAAACTGTTCAGTTCTGCACACATATATTGTATCTAGGATATACTGTAACCTATTTAACATGTAAAGGACTGCTTGCCATCTGGGGGAGGGGGTGGAGGGAGGGAAGGGAAAAATCGGAACAGAAGTGAGTGCAAGGGATAATGCTGTAAAAAAAAAGTACTCTGGAATGGGTTCTGTCAATAAAAAGTTATTAAAAAGAGGGAGAAAAAAAGAAAATAGATGATGAAATGGAAAAAGAAATCAACTCGTTGAAAAATAGAATTTGTGAAATGAAAAAAAAAAACCTCAGTGAACAACTAATTTACAAGTTTAATTGTCCAAATGCAAAAGGAGATTTAAAAAAACTAACTGAAGAAAATAATTCACTAAAAATTAGAATTAAAGAAATAAAGTGAAAAACTCAATGAAACATCAAGAATCAGTCAAACAAAAACAAAAAAAGAAAAAAAAAGAAAAAGAAAAAATAGAAGAAAATGTAAAATACCTCATCAGAAAAACAACTGACCTAGAAAATAGATCCAAGAAAGACAATCTAAGAATTACTGGACTATCTGAAAACCATGATTAAAAAAAAAAAAGAGTCTAGACAACATCTTTCAGGAAATAATTAAGGAAAATTGTCCTGATGTTCTAGAACCAGAAGGTAAAATAGCCATTGAAAGATTTCACAAATCACCTCCTAAAAGAGACTCCAAAATGAAAATTCCAAGGACTGTTATAGCTAAATTTCAGAATCATCAGATGAAGGAAAAAATATTGCAAGCAGGCAGAAAATTCAATTAGCAAGGAGCCACAATCAGGTTTACCCAGAACCTAGCAGAAACTATTTTAAAGGATTGAAGGACCTGAAATCTGATATTCCAAAAGGCAAAGGAACTTGGATTTCAGCCAAGAAACAACTGTCCAGCAAAATTATTTCTTTTATATTTCAGAGGAAAAAAATGGACATTCGATAAAACAGATGAATTTCATTTATTTCTGACAAAAAGACCAGAGTTCAACAGAAAATTTGATCTTCAAACACAAAACTTAAGAGAAGTATAAAAAGGTAAAAAGGAAAGAAAAAAATTACTTTCTTTCAAAAGTTAAAAAGCTTACTTACATCTGTACATGGAAAAATAATATGCTTACCTCTTGAGAACTGTATCTCTGTTATGGATATAGTTAGAGGATGTAGGTATAATTTGATTGTATTTTGATGAAATAAAAAGAAACGAAGTGGAAAGGGGATTGTATTGGAAGAAGAGGAAAATGGAGAAAAAATGGGGTAATGTTACATCTCATAAAGAGGCAAAAGAGGCTTATTACAATTGAGGGAAAGAGGGGAGGGGAATGAGAATTGGGTGAACCTTACTCTCATCAACTTTGTCTCAGAAAAGAAATATCAGACATATTTAGCTTCACAGAGAAACTTGACTCACCCTATAGGGAAATAGGAGAGGAAAGGGGATAGGAAAGGGGAAAGCTAATAGAAAAACAGAAGTAAAAAGGAAAAGGAATAAGAAATAGGGAGGGGCTGTAAGAGGAGAGGGAGGTGGTAGTCAGAAGCAAAACATTGGAGAGGAGAGAAGATGGGGAAGAAAAGAGAAAAATATAACTGGGGGAAAATAAGATGACAGGAAATATTTAACTGTGAATGTGAATGGGATGAATTCTCTCACAAAATGGAAGCAGACTGGATTAAAAGTCAGAATCCTATAATATGTTGTTTATAAGAAAAATATTTAAAGCAGTGATATATACAGAGTAAAGATAAAAGGCTGGAGCAGAATCTATTATGCTTCAGCTGAAATGAGAAAAGCAGGGGTAGTGATCCTTATCTCAGATGAAGCAAAAGCAAAAATAACTCTAATGTTAAAAGATAAGGAAGGGGGCAACTAGGTGACACAGTAGATAGAGCACCAGTCCTGAAGTCAGGAGGATGTGGGTTCAAATATGGCCTCAGACATAATACTTACTAGCTGTGAGACCCTGAGCAAGTCACTTAACCCCAATTGCCTCAGCAAAATAAAAAACAAACAAAAAGATAAGAAAGGAAATACATTTTGCTAAAGGGTACCATAGATAATGAAGTGATATCAATACTAAACATATATGCATCAAGTAATATAGCATCCAAATTCCTAGAAGAGAAATTAAGAAAGCTGCATGAATTAGACAGCAAAACTATACTTTGCTCTCTCAGAATTAGATAAATCAAACCGCGAAATAAATAAGAAAGAAGTGAAGTAGTAAAGAGAATTTTCAAAAAGTTAGGTATAATAGACCTCTGGAGAAAATTGAATGGAGGCAGAAACAAATATACTTTTTTCTTGGCAGTACATGGAACCTACATAAAAATTATCATGTATTAAGGGCATAAAAACCTCAAAACCTAACAATCAATTATAAATAAACTTTTGGATACAACTCATTCATACATTGGAAACCACTCTTATATTATTAATTTTCTTTTTATGTATCTTTGCTTTATCTCATCTACCAGACTATACACTCATTGAGAACAGAGACTGTATATGTAATTGAACATGTTATATCCTTTCAAAAAGGGCTTCTTAAACTTCATGACCTTTTTTATCTGAGAAATTTTTATATGATCCTAGGTACATAGATATATAAAATAGGTATGCTAATCAAATACTTACTGATAATAAATCATAATTTTGCAACTCCTATAGTAAGTTATAAGATCCCATATGTGGTGGTGAACTGCAGTTTAAGAAAATCTGGACATAATAAATCAAGCAATCCAACATTTAATAAATACATGGTATATATGAGGCACTGTGCTAGGATGGTGATACAAATATGAAGGTGAAATCATTTTTGGCTTCAAAAAATTTACATTCTTTTGGGGACTGGATCATGTTGATAAATAGAAAGACAAGATAAATACAGAGAGAGAGAGAGAGAGAGAGAGAGAGAGAGATATGTTTTTTAGTTGTTCCAGTCATGTATGAATATTTATAACCCCCATTTGGGGTTTTTCATATAGTATTTCATTTGATCCTCACAACAACCTTGGAATTCCCACCTTATTCCCACTTTACATTTGAGGATAATGAGGTAGATAGCAATTAATTAACTTGTCCAGGATCATACGGCCTATCTTCCTGACTCCATGTCTAGCAGTTTATCTGTTGCATCATCTACCTTTCTCAAGCATGGATAGGAGTGATGAGAAAGCTAAGGCAAAGACCATGAGGAGGTTATTACAGGAATCTGAACTTGAATGCCATATGCGTGAGAGAGAGAGAGAAATGGTCTGATGATGCAAGAGATGTAATTGAGGTTGAAATGTCAAAGGTTTGTGAACTGGTTAAATGTGCAAGATGAGAAAGAACAAAGACTCAAGGAAATAGACCTTTTTTTTTGAATGATTGATCCATTTATAGGTTAAAAACAGTTCTTTTTTGAATAAAGCAAAATTGACCATGAGGAAGGCAATGTAGCATAGTAGAAAGGCTTGTAAGTCTGGGGGCAGAGTTCCAGGTTTGAATCCTGGACTCATACTCCCTCTTTCTATAACCTTGGGCAATATGTGTAATATCTATAAAAATGAGGCAGATAGGAAAAAAGGAAAGTTGGGTTAGATGAGCACTCTTGAAATCCTATGCAGTGGGGAATTAATAAAGACTAGGTCCTAACTGTTGAGTTTATTGTGCCCTGGATTAAGCCTCAGCCTGTGAAATTACAGAGGAGAAGAGAGCTAGAAGAAGAGGCTATATAATAGAAGAGCCACATTTGGCAGCAAAAAATACCCATGTGCAACAAAGAATCTTAAAACAATGATTGAACTTTCCAGCTGAATGAGTGACTAAAATTAAACAATCCTGTAAATACAATCATGGTTTCAGTTGAAGTTTTCTCATAATTTTTAAAGGAGAATGTTCAGTGCTGCCTTAAATTAGTGCCATGGACCCATTCCCTTGCTTTCATTATTATCTGTCAGCGATCAGGCTTTTCAATTAAATCAGTTTGATTCCACTGGTTGAAACATGCTAGAGTTATTTATGTATATGACATCCCCATCAAGAATGTAAATTTCATAAGGGCAGGAACTATCTTTGAATCTTCTTTAGCACCCAGTAGCCACAGTGCTTAGTATTTTTAGAGACTAAATAAATGTTTTCTGAATTGAATTATTTTCCACAGATTTTGATAGTCACAAAGAAATAGTTGTTATCTCCAGAAAACAAATGATTGTAAATTCCTACCTATGATCCCTAAAGAGTTCAGATTTTTTCTTGCTTGTGCCTATGAAAATTCTGTTGGTGTAAAGATTTTCTAGATAATCATAGACTATTTTGGGCCAATTAGATGGTTAGAGCTGTATGGCGGGTGACAGACAATTTTGGAGACAAGGAAACCTGGTTTTGAATCCTGCCTCAGAAAGAACCTAAACAAATCACTTATTTAATTTCAGTTTTAATTTCCTCATCTAAAAAATATGTGTTTCATAGGGTTGTTATAAGGCTCAAATGAAATTAATAATAATAATAATAATAATAATAATAATAATAACTAGGGACTTTCTAGTACCAAATGATTTGGATGACCACTGCTTTATAATAGAGTTTTAGATCTAGCATAGGTAAGTCCTATTTTTTTTTTCATTAATTCCCTTGAAATTCTTGATCTTTTGTTCATACAGATGAACTTTGTTATTATTTTTTCCTAGTATTGTAAAGTAATTTCTTGGCAGTTTGATTGATATGTCACCATATAAATGAATTGATTTAGGTAGGATTGATATTTTTCA
This sequence comes from Antechinus flavipes, assembly GCF_016432865.1. NCBI lineage: Eukaryota > Metazoa > Chordata > Mammalia > Dasyuromorphia > Dasyuridae > Antechinus > Antechinus flavipes. The sequence continues at coordinate 81,711,172 of NC_067399.1, forward strand.
TTATATTAGCTCAGGCTAATCATGAGCACTTGATATTCTTCCAGTTGTTTAGATTTAATTTTATTTGTGTGGGCAGTGTTTTGTAATTGTATTCATATAGTTTCTGACTTTGTCTAGTCAAGTAAACTCCCAATTTTTTTATATTATCTATAGTTATTTTAAATTGAATTTCTGTTTGTATTTCTTGCTGTTGGACTTTGTTGGTAATATATGGAAATGTTGATGATTTATGTGGCTTTTTTTAAACTGGTGTTTCTGTTTGCTTATTAAAGCTTTTTATTTTCAAAACACATGCACAGATAAATTTTAACATTCACCCTTGGAAAACCTTATATTCCAATTTTTTTCCTTCCCTTCCCCCTATGCCCTCCCCTAAATGGCAAATAATCCAATATATATTAAACACATGCAATTCTTCTATACATATTTCCACAATTATGCTGCACAAGAAAAATCAGGTCAAAAAGTGGAAAAATGAGAAAGAATACAAAATGCAAGCAAACAACAAAAAAAGTGAAAATGCTAGTTTGTGATCCACACTCAGTCCCCACAGTCCTCTCTCTTCATGCAAATGACTCTCTTTATTACAAGTCCATTGGAACTGGCCTGAATCACCTTTGAAAAAAAGCCATATCTGTCAGAATTGATTATTGTATAATCTTCATGTTGCTATGTACAATATTTTCCTAGTTCTACTCACTTTACTTAGCATCAGTTCAGGTAAATCTCTCCAGGCTTCTCTGAAATTATCCTGCTGACCATTTCTTATGGAAAAATAATATTCCATAACATTCTCCCCCTGATGGAGATCCACTCAATTTATAGTTCCTTGACACTACAAAAAAAAAGGCTGTTACAAACATTTTTGCATATGTGAGTCTTTTTTCCTTTCTTATGATCTTTTTGGTATACAGGCCCAGCAGAGACACTGCTGGATCAAAAATTATGCACAGTTTGATAGTTCCAAATTGCTCTTCAGAATGTTTGGATCAGTTAACAGCTCTTGTCCCAGTTTTCCCACATCCCCTCCAATATTCATCATTATCTTTTCCTGTCATCTTAGCTAATCTGAGAGATATGTAGTGGTGCCTCAGAGTTGTCTTAATTTGCATTTCTCTGATCAATACTGATTTAGAGCATTTTTCATATGACTAGAAATGGTTTGAATTTCTTCATCAGAAAATTATCTATTCATATCCTTTGACCATTTGGAGACTGGCTTGTATTCTTATAAATTTGAATCAATTCTCTATATATTCTAGAAATGAGGCCTTTATTAAAATCCTTGAATATAAATTTTCTCCCCAGTTTATTGCTTCCCTTCTAATCTTGTCTGCATTAGTTTTGTTTGTACAAAAACTTTTTAACTTAATATTATCAAAACGACCTATTTTGCATTCCATAATGTACTTTAGTTCTTTTTTGGCCACAAATTTCTTCCTTCTCCACAGATTTGAGAGGTAGACTATCCTTTGTTCTTCTAATTTTCTTTTAGTATCCCTCTTTATGTCTAAATCAAGAACTATTTTTGATCTTATCTTGTAATAGGATGTTAGTTGTAGGTCAATGCCTAGTTTCTGTCATACTAATTTCTAATTTTCTCAGCAATTTTTGTCAAATAGTGAGTTATTATTCCAGAAACTGGGGACAAACCCTAGATTACTATAGTCATTGACTGTTTTATCTTATGACTCTAACCTATTCCATTGATTGACTACTCTATTTCTTAGCCATATCAAATGGTTTTGATGACCACTACTTTATAATATAGTTTTAGATCTAGTATAGCTAGGCCACATTCATTTTCTTTTTTTATTTATTCCCATGAAATTCTTGATCTTTTGTTCTTCCAGAGGAACTTTGTTATTATTTTTTCCAGCTCTGTAAAATAATTTCTTGGGAATTTGATTAGTATGACACTGATTAAGTAGATTAATTTAGGGACAATTGTTAGCCTACTCACAATTACTTGATATTTTTCTAATTGATTAGATCTGGTTTTATTTGTGTGGAAAGTGTGTTTTATAATTGTGTTCATATAGTTCCTGATTTTGCCTTGGCAGATAAACTCCCGAATATTTTATATTATCTACAGTTATTTTAAATGGAATTTCTCTTTGTATTTCTTGCTGCTAGGATTTATTCGTAACATTTAGAAATGCTGATGATTTATGTGGATTTATTTTGTTTCCTACAACTTTGCTAAAGTTATTATTTCTAGTAATTTTTAGTTGATTCCCTAGAATTCTTATATCTTCTACAAAGAATGATCATTTTGTTTATTACCTGCTCTAATTTAAACGTTTTCTTTTGTTTCTTTTTGTACATTGATTATAGTGCCTAAGCTACAGTAGCTCTTGATAAATATTTATTGAATGATAGATTAGATTGCATTTATATAACATTTTAAAATTTATAAGGGCTTTATAAACATTAGCTCATCTTATCCTCAGAATCACTGTAGGAGGTAGTTGCCATTATTATCACCCCCATTTTATAGATGAGGGAATTATGACAGAGAGAGAATCAATAAGTCATTTGTCAAGGATCACAAACTTTCAAAGTGTCTTCTGAATCTGGATTTGAACTCATGTTTTCCTGACTTCAGGTCTAGCTTTCTATATGCTATACTACCTATCTCTGTGTATATGTGTGTGTCTGTGTATCTGTGTGTATGTGTGTGTGTGTGTGTGTGTGTGTGTGTGGATAGATAGATAGATAAATGGATGGTTGAATGGATAGATGGATAGAAGATAAATAGATGATTAATCAATATAGAATGATAGAAATATATAGATACACATATATACACATAATTTTGTACATAGATTATATAAAAATTTTTACAATGCTTCAAGCAAAATTTAAAATGCTATATAAATGTCAACTATTCTATGTATTACAATAGATTGTATTCATAAGATTTCCCCTTTCCCACTAAATGTCATTAAGTTGCTGTAAAGATGGACATTTACACTGAGCATTACAAATACAACATTTAGGTTTATGCTTCCATAAATGTAATAATATGGTGCTAAAATCAATAGAGATCCAAACTGGGCTAGCAAATAAAAAGAAAAGTGCTTGGGTGTGGCTGACTTGGGCCTCAAAGGCAGGATAGTGTCTTGTAGGAAGTCACTGAGGAGAAAATTCTAATCCCCTATGCCCTCCCCACCATTTTTTTTAAAGCAAGAGACATCATAAGAGAAAAGCTCTGACATCTCATGCTAATTATGATCATTATCTCTCCTCAATTTTTTTCCCTTAATTTTCTTATTAGTGCTGAGGTTATAACCCTCCCATGTACCCAAGCATACAGGTCCACAACTACAGTGTCATCTGTGATTCTTCATTTACCTATATGTCCTTGTCAACTCCTGAGATTTCTATGACATCTCAGAGTATCTCCTGTATTCTACTCTTTCTCTCCATTCACACAGCTCTCCTCCTGGTGCAGGACCTCATCACCTCTTGTCTGATCTATTTCAGTAACTTTCTGGGATTATTTTTCCTGCCCAAGTCTTTCCCTACTTCAATCCATCTTCCACCTAGCTGCCACAATGATTTTCCTAAAAAACAGAATTGACATTGCTGACATCCCCAGCTTCCCTAGCTTCCTTCAAAACTCTGAAACCTTGCCTTTTGTGAGCATATACCTCCTTTTCCTCTTCCCATAACCTCCCCCCCCCCAATACTCTGGATATTTCCCTCTGAGACTACTTCTATAATACACACACACACACACACACACACACACACACACATCCCTCTATCTTTCTAATCATCCATCTATCTCTCTATCATCTATCTCTATCTCTTTATATCTTGTATGTGCATAGCTATTTAAATAGTGGCTCTCATTAAAATATGAGCTCTGTGAAAGGATCATGTTTTTACATTTCATTGAGTCCTTAGTGTTCAGCAGTCATTTAATAAGCATTTATGAAATATAAATATCTATTATTTCATATATTCTATTAAATATAAATATCAACTATTCGTCAGACACTGTGCCAAACTCTGGAGGTTCAAAATAACTCCCTGCTTTTTAGGAGCTCATAATCTTAGGGGAATAACTTGTGAACTATATACAAACAAGCTACACAAAGGATAAATTGGGTATCAATTGGAAGGTAAAGCTTTATGACAAAAGAAGGATTGAGAAAGATTTCTTGTAGAATGTGAGGGAAACCAGAAGTTGCAGGTGAGCAGGGAGCGCACTCTAGGGATGGGGGAATAATCAGGAAAATGCCCACAGTCAAGAAATGAATGTTCTGTGCAAGAAACATCAAGAAAGTCAATATCACTAGGATTATAGAGCATATGAAGGAGAGTAAGATGTAAGGAGAATGAAAAGGTAAGGAAGGGCTGAAGGATTTTGAAGGTCAAAAAGAATTTTATATTTGACACTAGAAGTCATAGGAGCCACTGGATTTTATTGATTAGGGGGAGTAACATGGTCAGGGAAGTGCTTTAGAAAAATCAATTTGTCCGTTGAATGGAGGATAGATTAATGTATAAAGCTGCTTGAGACAGGAAGACCAATCTCACCATAGTGCCTAGCACACAGTGTCAGCAATTTCTTCATAAAATATTTGCAAACTGACTGCTGATTGACTGATGAGCTAGACAAAGGGTCCAATCAGAATAGAGTGAATGTAATGTCAACTTAGAGGATTCAGAGCAGAGGTGTTCGAGTTCCTTTTTTATGAGGAAGAGTTATTTTTCATTTCTTTAAAGCCTTAAGAAAGCCCCAAATGGAATACCGAACAGTCACACATGACTAGTTGACAAAACAACAAAATCTAAAAAGTTGGAGCTCACAATTAAGCTTACAGCTAGTTTTGCTCTCACTCTATTAGGAAAGCTGGAAAATCTATAATATGGGGACACAGCTGAGATCCTGTTGTGACTGGACAAGAATCTTGAAGCCTTTCCAGGTAAGGCATTGATTTTGAACTCCCAAGTAGCCATGTAGGGCTTAAAACCAATTTAAATGCCTAGTTCTAGTACTCTTTAAGAGGTTATATTTCAGGAGAAAGAACCTACAAGTTATATATTGTCCTACAGAAATGAGATCTCTCAGCATAACCTTTTGTGGACAAGAACAGTTTCTTCTTCATGAAATTTTTGGCAAAACAGCATCCACTTATCCAATTTCAACAGTGAAACCAAATTATTAAAGATAAACATTCCGTGCAGATAAACCTCTGAGCTATTGGCTTAAACACAATGCTTTCTGGAATTATGCTGTGTTCTTTTAGGGTCTATTAAGTTGCTATACAAATTGGTGGGGTGGTATTCCATGTGGGGGTCAGTGAGATGAATGCTCCTGGAGTGTTTAGGCTGAAACAAGAATGGTTTCAATTCTTGATTGCACAACAGAATATTTTTGAGGTTATGGAGCTCTCCCTTTCCCAAAGCTGTTGTTCTTGGGCAATCTGAATGGTCTCATTAATAGGCCAATGTTCATAAACTATCCTTGTTTCCTCCAGCTGAAAGCAATCTCTCTCTCCTCTCAACTCCTATTGTGCTTTGTACCTCCTGTGTGACAATTATCTGTGGCTATGACGATACTCTTTTATTGGTTTGTAAACTGTATAAGGATACACACTGTATCTGATTCAGTGCTTTGCATAAGGTAAGGGCTAAGCAAATATTTTTTGAATGTGTAGGATGGCATGCTGTAAAATCAAAATAACCTAGGGATTCAATCAATTCATTTTAAAAAATGGCAACAGTAAATTAAACAAAAAGATCACTCAAATCTTTCAAACAATAAAGATTACTATTTGGTAAATGAGTAGTCTTTCAGGGGGCCTTTGTAGACAAAGCACCATTTCTTCGTTTTCATTATTAATCCGGTTTGGTTAGCATTTCACAGATATAATCTATTGAACTATTTGCAAATTGGACTCAACCCTTGAAAGCTTACTCACCATTTCCCTTTGCTGTTTCCACGTTCCAAAGTGCAGCATGAGGGGAAGGGATTTCCTTCACCCACCCAATCCCCAGGAGCAACATTGGTGATTTGCAGCAGAAGCACCTATCCTGAGAAAGAGCTTTAGGAAAAGGTTCCTAAGAATGAACATCCTATATAAAAGAGGGAATTTTGAATTCCCCAAGCAGTGTGATCCTGAAATATAAGTATTCTAACTCACAAAGATGATTTTCAAGTTGGACTCTCAGCTGTTGAGAGCTTATTCACCTTTTCCCCTTATCTTCTTCCAAATTGACAACAGGCAGGGAAGCAAATTTTCTCCATTCACCTACCAATCTCTACAAGTAGCATTGCTGATTTACAGCAGAAGCATAGAGAAGACAGAGAAGTTGAATGAATAGCCCAAAATCATATGACTATTTTGTATCTGAAACAGAATTCAAATGCAAGTCTAGTCACTAGCTTCTTTAAAAGTCCTTAAAATCTGATCAAAGGGCATAGATATTAATGATTTTTTTTACAGAGCATTTATTTTTTAATTTTTAAATTCCATTACTAAATTTAAAGGAGGGCAAGATCTAACTTATTTAAATCCTGTATCCTTCTCATCATTTAGTACGTTGCCATGTACACAATGGCTATTTAACTATTCAGTTCAACAAACTTTTATTTATCAATTCTGATACATGAAGAATACATGATGAGAGTGGAAGTTCTTTGGGACAGAACTGTGATCATGAGATTGAGTCCAAAACTTTAAGGCAAGGACAATGTGCCAAAGTGGCTGGGCCTGAGATTTGGTTCCCTCTTGCAGAAGTAGCTATGACATTGTTTTAAGGCAGGAAGTCAGTTTTGCAGGAGCAGCAAACATTACAGTGTCCATTTCATAGCAGCTGGAAAGAGCTGTGGGTATTTTGTGATGCAAGGTCATATAATATAGTCAGTTTTCTGCTTTCTAGGATAAAGAACTTTAATTGAGATAGCTGGAATGAACTGGAATTGCTACAGATGGTTGCTCCTTAGAGTCAATAAAAGAATGCAAAAGTATTTTTTAAGGAAACAGTATTTTAAAGACCAAAAAAGAGAAGGAAAAGGAGGAAGAAGTGAAAGAGAAATCAAATTGATTCAAAATATTAAAAAATCTAAAAATATATTCAATGTACAATAGTTATGGGCTTCCCAAATCTTCAAAGGGATGAGGTGAAAGTAATTTCTCATGTTTCTTTTTTTCTTTTAAAGCTTGCTTCTCTATAATTTTGTTATGCTCATTTTATATTTTTATAATTATTCTTTTTGTTTCCATTATTTACATTTATTTATATTTGAAGTCTTTAGGTGTATTGTTTTCCTGGCTCTGTTTACTTTGCTGTGCATTAGTTCATGTAAATCTTTCCATGCTTCTCTGTATTCATCACATACATTATTTCTTACCACCCAGAAATATTCCTTTATACTCAAGAACTACAATTTATTTAGCTATTCCCCAATTGATGGACATCTATTTTGTTTTCAATTCTTTTCTATCACAAATAGTTCTGCCATAAATTTTTATATATATGGGAACTTTCTTCTTATTAATGAACAGGCTTTAAGCCTGTTATTAGAATCTCTGGGTCAAAAGGGCTAGACATTTTAGTCACTTTAATTACATAATTCTAAATAGTTCTAAATTCTAAACTTAGAATATTTATATAAATATTTTATATACATATATATTCCCACAACTACTCCATCACTTATTGTGTCCATCTGTTGTCATCTTTACCAATTTATACTGTGAGGTAAAAATCTCAGGGTTGTTTTGATTTATATTTCTCTTATTAAATTATTATTTTTACTATTAATAATTTGGAGCACTGTTTCAAAGTTATCATCTTTTTTTAAAAAACTATTTATATTCTTTAACCAATTATGCATTAGAGAATTTTAAAAATATACACACTTATATTCACATATATGTTAATTTATATTTATATATTTGCTAATGGCTTTTATATATATACACACACACATATAAACAAACCACATACATGTGCTAAATCCTTGTCAGATAAGTTTAATACAAAGAATTTTTTTCCCATTTGGCCTTTTCTCTTTTTAGACTAGATGCATTAATTTTGTCTGTGCAAAAGCTTTTCAGTTTCATATAATGAATGTTATCTATTTTAAATTTTATGACTGTTTCCATTCCTTATTTCCTTTTTTTTCCCTGAGGCAATTGGGGTTAAGTGACTTCTCCAGGGTCAAATAGCTAGGAAGTGTTAAGTGTCTGAGGTCAAATTTGAACTCAGGCCCTCCTGACTTCAGGGCTTTTCTATTCACTATACCACCAAGCTGCCCCCATCCCTTATTTCCTTAAGAATATATTTCCTAAAACTGGGACACTGATACATTGTTGGTGGAATTGTGAATATATCCAGCCATTCTGGAGAGCATTTTGTAACTATGCTCAAAAAGCTATCAAACTGTGCCTATCCTTTGACCCAGCAGTGTTACTACTGGTATATCCCAAAGAGATTTATGCAAGAATGTTTGTGGCAGCCCTTTTTGTAGTGGCCAGAAACAGGAAACTGAGTGGATACCCATCAATTGGAGAATGGCTGAATAATTTGTGATATATGAATATTATGGAATATTATTGTTCGGTAAGAAATGACCAGCAGGATGATTTCAGAGAGGCCTGGAGAGAGACTTACATGAACTGATGCTGAGTGAAATGAGCAGGACCAAAAGAGCATTATATACTTCAACAACAATACTATATGATGATCAATTCTGATGGACGTGGCCCTCTTCAACAATGAGATGAACCAAATCAGTTCCAATAGAGCAGTAATAAACTGAACCAGCTACACTCAGGGAAGGAACTCTGGGAGATGACTATGAACCACTACATAGAATTCCCAATTCCTCTATTTTTGTCTGCCTGCATTTTTTATTTCCTTCACAGGCTAATTCACTATTTCAAAGTAAAACTCTTTTTGTATAGCAAAATAACTGTTTGGACATATATACTTATATTGTATTTAACTTATACTTTAACATATTTAACATGTATTGGTCAACCTGCCATCTGGGGGAAGGGGTGGGGGGAAGGAGGGAAAAAGTTGGAACAAAAGGATTTGCAACTGTCAATGCTGAAAAATTATCTATGCATATATCCTGTAAATAAAAAGCTATAATAAAAGAACATATTTCCTACCTTCATCCTTGAAAAGCATATGACATAATTCTCTTCTAATTGTTTTCTATTATAATTTTCAATATTAAAATCACATATCCATTGTGAATATATTATGAAGTAGACTATAAGGGATTGCTCTGAATCTAATTTCTGCCAGATTTTTTCCTTTATTCCCAGCATTCTTTTTATTAAATATGATGTTCTTTCCAAAGTAATTTATATTTTCTGATGTCTAGAACATTGGATTATTTGCTTTCATTGTTTCTGATTCTCTCTTGTCTACCTCTTTATTTTTTAACAAGTACCAGATGGACTTGATGATTGCTGCTTTATAATATAGTTTGAAGTTTGGAAATGCTATTCCCCTTTTTGTCCCTTGTTATTTTCATCTTTCCCTTAATATTCTAGATCTCTTATTTTCTAAATGATACTTTTTGCAATTAATTAGTTTATTGAGCTCTGTATTTCAGGATTTTTTTTTTAGTTATCCCTTTGGTAATTTGATTGGTATAGCATTAAAATTGTAAATTAACTTTGGTTATATTGTCACATGGGAAAGTAAATATTTTCCTCCTTTCTTTGATGCATTTTCTGTATAATTTTCTCTATTTTTAAAGACTACTTCCTGATTTTCTATGCTTAAAAACAATGACTGGTTATAAGTAAACTATAACTTATGTTTGTAGTTTTTCATAGAAGGGAAGAAGTACATGAAGAACATCAGTGATTACTTTGGTATATATATAACTAATTAGGTCAGAGGTTTAAATTTCTGTCTTTCTCTAGATGGGTACTTGGCTTATTGAAATGAGAATCTTGCGGTTTTAATTTTAATAATAACAGCTAGCAATTATGTAGCACTTAAAAATTTGCAAAGTACTTTGCAAATATTTTGATTCTCACTTGATTCTCACAGCTACTATGGAAACAGATGTTATTATTATCATCATTTTACAGATGAAGAAACTGAGACAAGAAGATTTTAAGTGACTTGTCCAGGAATAAAAAGTTAATAAGTATCTGAAGCCAACTTTTAACTGAAGTCTTTCTAACTCTAGGTCTAGCATTATAGCCAGTGTGCCATCTAATTAGTTATCAATAACTCTCACAAGATCTTAAATAACAAAGGTGAACTACTTACTTAATTTAGGTTCATGCACCTTGAAGCTAATGAAGTCATTGGTAAACAACATTCAAATAATTTAGAGCACAAACATCTCAGTAAAACTATCTTGTAAGGTGAGGGGTAGAGTGGAGTAATGGGTCAATTCGTGCATGCTCTCAGAGACTAAGTCACGCCCACTGGGCATCCAGTGGGAGGAGAAAGGAGTGGGTCACTTTCTCCTGGGGGATGAAATTCCAATGGTAGAAAGGGAAGTAAAAGAAGTGGAAACTCTTTTACATTCCAATCTAATCCTCCAAAATTTTCCAAAAGCTAAATCTACTCATTACAGTTATAAAATTGTTTATATTACATTAATTAATCAATAAAGGTTTGCAATGTCAAGAAAAGAATCATTTCAGTCACCAAACAATCTTGGTTAAGTACAAGCTTGTAGCTATCACTTTTTATCACCAGATGGTGCTTGTGCTTTGGTTAATATACATGTTAGATGAGACAGATATATAGGTATCAACTCATGTCTTTTAAGTTAGACTTTTAGATCCTCTTAGAGATAACAGAGGAGAAAATTCAGGTAAGAGGTTGTCTTCCAAGAGCCTTCTGAATCACAATGTAGATGACCTCCTATTCTGCCTCCTTGTAAAGCAAAATCTGTCTTTATATGGCTGATGACCTCAGCTATTTTTGGAAAAGAAGAAATTAATGAGTAAGCAACTATGAAAAACTAAATAAAGAATGAAAAAGTAGTACTTAAATGCCATTAAAGTGAACAAATCAGCAAAATATAGTCAGGAAGTGAGAATAATTTCTAGTTTACACAGGGCAATATGAGTTTGTTCTAACTTCATATTATCCCTATTATAATTTACTAGACAAACCGAGGGAGAACATAAATGAATGAAGTTGTCAAATGGGTAGAACACATCTGTGTTATTTTGGCACTAAGGGAGTTGCCTTATGCTTCTAGGTTAATTCAAATCTAAATTGGAAGATAATCTCCATAAAACAAACCTGATGAGACCCTTGTTGAAATAGCAAAGAACTTGCTTCCTTTTGCACCCCCATTTCTGTCATTCTACTTCTCTCATTCATTTCTTAATTCCTTTGGCTCTAAACTTCATCAACTGACTGAAACCTGCACTCAGTCAGTAGACATTTAGAGGTCTACTATGTGCCAGGCATTGTGCTAAAATCTGGAGACACAAAGAGTGGTAAAAGATAATCCCAGTCCTCAAAGAATATACCATCTAATGTGGGAGACAATAAGCAAATGCGCTCTTTCTCTCTCTCTCTCTCTCTCTCTCTCTCTCTCTCTCTCTCTCTCTCTCTCTCTCTCTCTCTGACTTTCTCTATATCTCTCTTTTTTCTCTCTCTCTCTGCATATATTAAATACATATATATATATATGTATATATGTAAATGAGGCAAATTATATATAGAAGAAATAGGAAATAATTAACATTAGGATTAAAAGAGGTTGGGTTGAGTTCCAGTAAACATGATGTTTTTGTTGTTGTTCAGTCATTTTTAGTCATGTCTACCTTTTGGTTACCCCTTTTGACATTTTCTTCTCAAAGATACTGGAGTGATTTGCCATTTCCTTCTTCAGTTCATGTTACAGATAAGGAAACTGAGGCAAACAAACTTAAGTGATTTTCCCAGAGTCCTAGTGCTAGTAAGTGTCTGAAGCCTAATTTGAATTCATGCCTTCTAGACTCCAGTCCCTGCCTTTGCACCATCTTGCTGAACTGATGACATTTTAGTTGGAACTTAAAGGAAGTTGCCAATGATTTCTGAATTGGTAAATCAATAGTGTTTTTATAATTTTTACTCTTCTTGACTTTCCTATGGCATTTGACACTTCTTATTGATCACCTCCCCAATTGCCTTCTCTATATCAAATACACCACCATCTTTTCTTTTTCTCTAGATCCCCAGTTTTAGAGTCATCCAGTTTTCACTCTCCTCAACACCACACTCTTCCCCTCCCTACCCTAGAGTTGTCAAGAAAATTTTGTTGATGGCACCCTTTAATAACTCTTGTTCTCTTCTCTTTACCTACACAGCCATGATCTTATGGACAAATAATTCATATTCCAGTCTCAATTTTTGCCTTCCTCCCAATCCATTCTACACCCAACTATCAAAGTGATTTTTACTAAAGCTCCAGCACCTTCCCATCACACCTGGGGTAAAAAAAAAATAACAATTATAAAAATCTCTTGCTTGATATTTAAAGCCTTTAAGAAGGCAGCTCCATTCTATCTTTTTAGGTCTTAAATGCTATAAAGTACAGCCCAATCAGCCTACTTTTTGTTTCTCACATAGGAAATTCCATGTCCTTTCTCCCTTCCTTTGCATAGTTCTTCATATCTGAAACACATTCCCTTTTAATCTCTGCTTCTTAGAATTCATATTTTCCTTCAAAACTCAGCTTAAGTGACAACTCTTAAGTGAAAGCTTTTCTGTTTCCCACCTCAAAAGCTTCTGCACACCCATAATTAACTTGCATTTATTTTATGTTGTATCTACTTACTTATGTTCATTTTGTTTTGCCTGGTAGATTGTAACTTCTCTAAAAGCAGGACTGATCTAAATTTATCTTTGTACCCCCATGACCTAGAAGGGAAGCAATGGTCAACCATCAGTGTTAACTTACGTCAGTCATTTTATTTAAGGGTAGGGATAAAAGAGAGACGAAAGCATGTACTCGATTAATACACATTCTCATGAGGGAAACAATATGCATGTAGAAGATATGCACTATCTAAATGAGGGGAGTAATCTCAGAGGCACAATGGTAATGGGGATGAGAAAGACTTCTTGCAGGAGGTGGAATTTAAGTAGGGTCTTAAAAGAAATTAAGGAAGTTAAGAGACCAAGGAGAGGAAGGAGAGCACTCTGGAACTGGAGGACAATAGTCTGAAATAGGGCATAGGAATCAGGTAATGGAGTCAGCCAATGGAATCTCCTTTCAAGAACAATCAAGAAGCTCACTGTCATTGAACTGCAGGATAATTTGAGGGGAATTCCATTTAAGAAGATTATAAAGCACATATATATGACTTCTCTTAAGTGTGTTAAGTAAAATGTTCTTGGTTAATTTAGTATATTCATAAAAGTTTATGTCTAAAGTACAAAGTGTAATAAATTCAATTATATTTAATAATTTTAGAAAAAGTTATCTGAATTGTCTGTTTTGATCTTCCAATTCTCGCTGTTCCCAAAGAACTGAAATATTGTCTAATTAAAAAGATATGAAAATTCTGGCCATACTTCTGAGTCTGTAAATAAAGGAATGTATTTAAGATGGAAACCTAAGTACTAGAATGAGCATATTCTTTTATAAACATAAAAAGTAGCAGTTTTAGGATACTGATTATTGTAAATGTTTAATTTTGTCTCAAGCATAACTGGCATTAGTTTTGCCTATACTTGGATATACAATGTAGACTTTTAACAAAGCATACTCTGTATTTATTATGTCTATCATGGGTTGAAATGAACTCTTGTATGTTTTATACAAAGTTATATGTTATTATGTTAAAATGCCTTAGAATGCAAAAATTTTCATGTATCTATAATCACAGTATTTTATATGCCAATTTAAACTTTTAAAGAAATATTCTTTTTACAGATGTATTAAGTCTGTTGCCTTATTGCTTTAAAAGGATTAGACTTTTTAAATATATACAGGCAATAAGTGTGAGAAAGCTATTGTAAAAGAAGGAAGAAATAGAAAAAGAGGAGAAGGGGAAGGAGAGAAGAAGGAAGAGAAAGAAAAAGAATGGTTTTAAGTGCCAAACAAAAGATTTTATACTTGATCTCAAAAGTAACAGTAAATTATATTGAGTCACCAAGTTGTATTGAGTAGTGGGATGATATGGTCACACTTTAGAAAGCTCATTTTAATAGCTGAGGAGAATAGACTTGAGTAGGGAGAGATTAAATTTAAGGGAGACCAACCAGAAGACTATTTTAACAGTCTAAATCTGAATTAGTGACATGAGAACGGTGACATTGTCAGAGGAGAAAGACAATATATGGGAAATAATATAAAGTCTAGCAACAGATTGAATGTGAGTTGAAGTACGAGTAAGGAATTGAGGATGATAACTCGGTTACAAGTCTGTGTGACTAGGAAGATGATAATGATAATGCCCTCAATAGTAATAGGAAAATTAGGAAGAAGGGAGATTTTAGGGAAATATGTAGAATTCAGTTTTGGACAAATTTAATTTACTGTCTATGGCATATTCAATGTGAGATGTCTGATAGACATTTGGAGATACAAGACTAGACCTCGGGAGAGAGATTAGGGCTGGATGAACAGATGTGAGAATCATCCATATAGAGATGATAACTGAACTCATGGGAGCTGATGAGATCACTAAGTGAAACAGTATAGAAGAGAAAAGTACTTAGGGTAGACTCTTTAATGTTTGGGACCTCAGGGAAAGATCCAGCTAAGGAAACTGAAAAGAAATAGTTAGACAGAGAAGAGGGGAACCTGGAGAGAGCAATGTCACAAAAAGCTAGAAAGAACTCACTATTTAAGATAAAAAGATAATCAATAATTTTAAGTGGATAAGAGACCTGACCTCACAGTCAAGAACTAAGTTCATGTCCTTTTATATATTGGTGGTATGACTCTTCATAAGTTATTTCTGGTTTCATTCCATTCCAGTGTTCCCTTAGTATTCCTATATCAATAAAATCTCAGGTTCAATAAAAAAAAAAAACCCACAACAACACAACCCCCAATTTCTCGTACAGTGCTTGGACCATGTAGAATCTTAATAAATGTTTGTTGGATTGAACTATATTTTCCTGGATGAAGAGTAAGGAGTAGTAATGGTCCTAGAAAACTTGTCTCAGGACCAGACATCACAGGATTCTTTTTAAAGATGTTACAATCTTACTTGTGTTCTAACTGGTCTCTGGCTCTTCTCTGAAATGCATTGAAGTATTAGTGTAAGTGAAATTCCTGATCTTTTGCTTCCAAGAAAGCCCAGGGAGACTTACCAATGGGAAAAATAACACTATGGCCAAGCAAAAGTATGATGTCAAAAAAGTTCATTCTTTCTCTCTCCTTTTCTTGTGTACTTGCTTTTGGCCTTCCTTGTGGTGGTACTTCTAAAATATCCCAATCTGACCTCATAGAGGGCTGAAACTCTTGAATTCATGTACTGAGGTCCAGACAACTGAGCACTTAAGGCTAATTATAGATTGCATAATACTCTATAAGCATGTACTTGGAAAATGGTCCTTCCCACTATCCTGTGCTGGCTAGATAATTGGTATATACAGAGAATTGTAGGAGGGACTAGGGGATGGAGTAAGACTAGCCAGTGTCACTTTGGCAGTAGATGAGGAAGAAGGAGGTTGTGGAGATTCTGCAGCTATCCAATTCAATCCTACCTCTAAAGACCAAGAATAAAGACTAAAGACTTTTGCTTATCCTGACTCTGGATGATTCTAAGGTATCGAGGGTGCTAATGCAGTCATCATATAACCTCAGGAATATTGCATTCCTTTCCATTTCCTAACTTTGTAAATCCTGATTTGGGAAAAAAGGATTTGGAGCTACTATTTTCTTTCATGGAGGTTTTCCTTTCCATGGAGGAAGAAACTAGGAATGTTTCTCCCAAGATGAAAGATCACAGGAAACACGATAATTACAAGGAGTTTATATTGGATTTGTTCTTTTTGACCTTCGAGGAAAGAACTAGGAACAAGGGTGTGTTCTGGGCCAGCCCCTCCTGGCCTGTCCAGTGTTTCAGACTCAATATTAGAAAGAAGTGAGACCCTTGTGGATCATCTAATGAGTTTAACAATAGAAACTTAATTGACAATAGCACAGAAAAAATACATTAACTTAGTTGAGCTCCCATCACCTCCACATCTGCCAGGATAGTCCACCCAAAGGTTAAAAGACAGGAGGGATCCTTCAAGTCAAAAAACTCCAGCACAGCTATTCATGTGATAGACTCCTTGTGCCCTAGGGAACTAAGAAGTTACACCATTGGCTAATGCCTTAGTCTCCTAGATCAGAGACATCAAATGTCCCCACAATATTCCAGAGAACAGTTCGAACCAGATTAAAATGTAATTGGGAAATATTTAACAAAATAAATAAAAACACAATAAAACATGAATAAATATTACATTTAAAAACTAAATCATATCGTAGTTCACAGAAATCCTTACTAAGGATTAGTGATCCTGTTTGAATTTAACACTACTGCACTAGGCACATAAAGTCTTTTGATTGGTTTCCTTATATTTTTATGGAAAAACTAGCTTATGAAACAGGACTCTTCAAGTCATTCTAAGAGGTGATCCCAAGAAAAGGTGGGAGTTTCAGAGTCAAAGCTTCCTAACAATCAGTGGAATGGGGGAGGTATTGGCTTTTTCCTCATTGGAGGTCTTCAAGCCAAGTTTGGATGACTGACCACTTGTCAGATATGTTGTAGAAAAAGACCACCTCTTTGGGGATACAAATTATAATTTAATGGCCTCTGAGGTCTTTGGCCAATGCCAAAATGCCAAAATTTTGTAATGCCATAAATAGTCTTAGCAGTGTAATATAATGAGAAAAGCCTAGAAGATGCAACCAGATGTTTCAAATCCCATCTCTGATGCTCACTTGCTGATACTCAAGAAACCATTATCTTATTAATCTTCATCTATAAACTTGGATTAGTAATGTTTTTATTGCCTTCTTCATAGTTGTTTTGAGGGAACCTCTTTTCAAACTATAAAACTCAAGTGTACTCATAATTAATTACTATTAGGGTTATTCTAGTCATTCCTGGCTCTCAGAGAGGTATCATTTGGGCATGTTTGAGGTTGATCTTTCTTCAAATTGCCTCCAAGCCACAAGCCAATGACTTTCTCCCCATACCTTTCTTCAGGGAGAAAATAGAATTATTCACTGTATTTATTCAGTGTGCACATGAAACCAGAAAAAAACAATATTGTTGTTACTGTGCACAGTGTTCTTCTGATTCTATCCATTTCACCATGCATTATTGTATATAAATCTCTTCAGGTTTTTTGAAACCATCCTGTTTGTCATCTCTTATAGCATAATAATAGTCCATTACCATCATATACCACAGCTTGTTTAACCAATTAACCAATTGGACAACCCTTCAATTTCCAGTACTTAGCTATCACAAAAAAAAAAAAAAAAAAAAAGCTGTTATATATTTCTATAATAGGTCCTTTCCCCCTTTTTTTGGATGTCTTTGGGATATAGACCTAGCATTGCTGGATAGAAGGGTATGTATAGTTTTATTGTCCTTTGGGGCTTTCCAGAATATATATGCTTTTAAAGCTTAAAACTTAAGACTTCTGCATATATCTAAGTGATGTGGGTTGAAGAGAAATAAGACATGCTATATAAATTTAAATTACTATCATTAAAAAAACAACAACTTAAGACTTCTGGGATACCTTGAGTGTGTATGTTTCTGTTTATATATATATATATATATGCATACATATCCATATGCGTGGGTACAAACATAAATATATATGTATATTTGGCATACAGAAAAAGAAAGAGATGATCTTATAGAAAATGAATTTTCTCAAAATTCTGCAACTTGACCAAATTAATCTCCCTTCTGCCTTAATAATGACAAAGTAAAAGAGGGGGACATCACAGAGCCTTGTAGATTAAGCATGCTGATTTGATTATTCAAATTGTAAAAATTGGAAATCAGGAACAGTTTTTCACTATTTCTAGAAAAGTCTGTGCATTACTCATGGGGTAATCAGAGTAGTCAGAATTGAACTGGTGTGTAATAAATTGATTGACGATGTGGATGTCAGAGTTAATAGCCTACAGCAGAGATTTGTGGAAGAAATTAAACTGAGATAGAGTACAATCCCCCCAAGAGAGCCTAGAACTAATACCAAAGGACAAAAGGAGTTTAAAAATAAAGGAAAGGAAGTAATGAAAGGAGATGTGGTTTGGAAGAATGCCACTAATGCATTTGGAGAAGAATCAACAAAGCCCAGATACCGATAGAAAAACCTAAAGAAAAAAATTCTCATTACCAAAAGTGATTCCATGATGCTCCTAGGTAGGAAATTAGGGACCTTCAGCCCAAAATATCAGCCATTTGGGGGGTTGAACTGAAGACCTTCTGTCTTCACAGCACTAGAAAATAAAAATATTTCTTTCTACAACTGAGGAAACTGCCTCCATAATATAATGAAAGATAATTGGGTTGCTCCTTAATATTTCACAAATTTTAAAAACCATTTATGGCTTCTTGACATGGCTACTTGAATTCTGACACCAAATAAAAAGAAAATTCTAAAATCATAGAACCATATTTGGTACTCAACTCAGGCCCAGGAAGATGAAGTAATCCAAATCACACACAAGTATCCAAAGTCACACCAAGAGTAATCAACCCATGGCAAAATTTGAATATAGGTCCTTTCTTTCATTCAATAGTCAGATAGTTCAAATGATTCTTCACTTTATTGAAAGCTTCCAATTTACATAAGGGCTTTATTCAAAAAGTTTACTTCTAAGTCAAATTGTTGGCCTATTGTTTTCTTAGGATCCATTTTCCCATAGAAACAGTAGATCTATATTAAAAATGTTTAATTCAGAAAGTAGCTGAGCTCTAGAATAAATGGCTACCCTAAGCCATGGGCCCTGCTGAAATTCCTGAACATCAAATTCCTTCTATTCCTGAGGCACTTTGCATTTTTACCTTGTTAAGTCTCAGGCTTCCCTGAATTCCATGTATCTAACTAACTTTTAATCCTCAAGTTCCATCCACTGAATCTGGCAGTGGGGAACTGGTATGGTATCATGGAAACAGCACACTAATCAATGCAATGACCTATCATAATTTCAGAAGATTGCTAATGAAAAATATAACTGACCACCTAGCAGAAATGAAGCAGCCTCAAGATAGAAAACAGGACACATACTTTTGGGCATGGCCAATGAGGGAAGATGTTTTGTTTGACTTTGCATATTTGTTTTTGTTTTTTCTGAATGGAAAGAAGCAAAGATAGAGAGAGACAGAGACAGAGACAGAGACAGAGACAGAGAGACAGATAGGGAGAGAGAAGAAAGAGAAAGAGGGAGGGAAGGAAGGAGAAAGAGAGGAGACAGAGACAGAGAGACAAAGAGAGAGGAGAGACAGAGACAGAGGAGGGGGAAGTGGGGTAAGAGAGAGAAAAAATAAATACTTGTTAATTGAAATGTATTTTAAAATAGAAACATGGATCTCCTAACTCCAAATCTCCTAACTTTCATAAATATACCATGATATCAGAGTAGAAAGGATGAGGAATTCAAGGAAAATTTTGAGGGGAGAGTAGATTAGAACAAGACTTTGAAGAATATCAAAAAGGGGATGCGGACAGTCAAACCAGAAGCTCATAATTATGAGCAAAGTGTATATAGGGATCTGTGAGCAGTCTGAGCCTATTTGGAATAAAGACTTACAACTGAATGATAGGGGAGAAAAGTTCAATTGAGGTCTCTATGGAAGCTTAAAAAGTAGATTCTGCTTTACAGGAAATGTACAGTTGTCAAAGTTGCAACAATGCAAAGAAATTAAATGATTTGCTTCTTGCTTTTGATGGCATGTGGAGTGGAGAATGTGAACTGAGCACCAGTATGTAGAATAGATGAGGATGAGTGAGAAGAGGGTATAAGCTCCAGATAAGGGGAACCAATTTGGAAACTATTAACTCTTCTTAACTCCTAGAGTTCACACAATGGCAGTTAGGTTGCCCAGTAGATAGAGCAGTAGGCCTGGAATTAGGAAGATCTAAATTAAAATCTGGCCCCTGATATTTATTAGCTGTGTGACCCTGGATAAGCGATATATCCCTAATTGCCTCAGTTTCCTCAACTGCAAATTCCTCTACCAAAAAATGTACCAAATGGAGTCACAAAAGAGTTATACTAGACTGAAACTGAACAATAGAGCTCATAACAAACCATGATGGTATATATAATAAAAACCACTATTTATTTTAGCTCTTTCAAGTTTACAAAGTGCTTTATCAAATGGTTTCATTTGAGCCTTCCAACAACTCTGTGAGGAAGATATTATTTATTCCTATTTTACTAAAAAAAAAAAACAAAAAAACAAAAACAAACTCAAAACACTGAGATCTTTAAAGACAAAGTGGATTGCCCAGGGTCAGACAGCTAGTAAGTATCAGGTGCAGATTTTGAATGCATCTCTCCCTTACTCCAACTCCACCACACACTAACTGCCTTGCTCCTGTGTTGTTTTCTATTTAGCAACACTAAGCTGGTGTAGTCTCCCTGTCTGCCTGTGGTTTCTATCTAAGAAGAAATTCTTCCTTCAGTCTCTCCCTCCATCATAGTCTGCCCCTATTTTAATCTCATTCTAACCCTAATTCTGTTTCCAATTTCATTTTCTTAGGTTATAATATGACCGGAATACTAAGCAAAGATATTTATAGGAAATAGCAATCTCTGATGAATCACCATTCCCTGAGGTGCTGCACTCTTGATATGGACAGTTTTAATCAGACCTGTACAATTCTGAGTAACATTATCAGCTCCTCTGATCTCCATTTCCCATTCCTCCCTCCTTTTCCTGGATTACAAATTACCTTGAGGTGCAGTTGACCATGATCATTAGCTGAGGAATTTGAGTAAGAGGAATTTCAGGCAATCAAACCCAGATATCAATGTCAGACATGAGATAACCTTCCAATTGACTGAACCCCTAGGCTGATTATGGTTTCCTCCCCAAGAGAAAAATGAGAGCACTGAGGGGCTGCAGATGTGGGTGCCACAATCACATACGTAAGGTGGTGACTTAATTGATCCTTTGTTCTTTTCCTACCTACAAGCCATTCCTGTCTTTTTCAAACTTTTTCTCTTCTGACTTTACATTTCAAATGAAGGCAAAGTTAGTTTCATTTTTCAGTCATGTCTGACTCTCTGTGACCACATTTGGAGTTTTCTTGGCAAAGATACTGGAGTGATTTGCCATTTCCTTCTCCAGTTCATTTTATAGATGAGGAAACTAAGACAAATAGGATTAAGTGACTTGTCCATGGTCATGCAGTTAATTATCTGAGGGCAAATTTGAACTCATCAAGATGAGTCATCATTGTTCTAAGCCCAGCACTCTCCAGTTAGGAGACCCTACACTGCTCCAACTAAGACCCTTCTTCCTGTCCAGCAAATAATATCTATAAATTTTCATTTCTATGTTAAAATTAGCTAGATCCTCAAGCTGGTCAATATTAGCTAGCTAGTATTAGGATTAAGTAGAATGCCTACTATATGCCAGGCACTGTGCTAATTGTCTCAAGACAATTCCAACTTCAAATTAATATCACTTTTAATCCTCATAATGACCCTGAGAGGTAGGTGGTATTGTTGCCTACATTTGAAGAAATAGGCAAAAAAGATTAAATAACTTTCCTAGGGTCACACAGTTAATAAGTGCCTGAGTCCAAATTTGAATTTAGGTCTTCCTGATCTCAGGCCCAGTGCTCTATTCCCTATGACATCTAGATGCATCTGTCACCCATAAAAATGTCATTTTTTATCCAGCCCCCAACAAACATCGGCCTCGGCAGACACAAGCAGACAATATATGAACATTCCCCAAAACTCTCCAGTACCTCTTAAGGCATGAAAGATGTCGCTGAGTTTTTGATATCCTATCTACATGATTTTTTTGAGTGAATCCTTATTCATTTTGTTTAGTCTACAGAAGGGAGCTAAGGGCCTCATTTCAGTCCAGAGGGGGAATTCATTTCTCCAAACTTTAGGAAATTTGAGCTGAAACTTAGATTGGAGATGTCCTACAATCCATTAGCAAAATCTATGTTTTAAATCTACCCTTTCCCTCCTTCCTCCTCTCCCCCCATCCAAAAAAAAAAGTAGAATGATTTCATAGTCTAAATGTATTGACTCAATTCACATAATAATTGGCAGGATCTGGTGGGGAGCATGTCATGGGAAGCAGCAGAAAGAGAATGTCAGCATAGTACATTTACTCCCGCATTTCCTTTTCCCCTATACACAGACCAAGAAAACTATATATGCTTAGTCTTTTATTAAAACTTCTTTGCTGAGAATGAAGAATTGACTGTTTTCAAGATAATTCCAGCTTCAAGCTTGTAGAAAATAGAAGCCTGAGTTAGTATCACACTAAATCAATAATAGTTTTCTAAAAGACAGAGGCACAAGAGTCAAGAAGCTGACTTTCAGGCTAAAACTTTCAATGTCACGGTAGTTAACAGTTGTTACATAAATTAGAGATAGCATAATAGATACACTGATGAACTCAAAAAAAGGGAGACTTGGATTCAAATCCCACCTCTGCACTTCTTAGCTGTGTGACCATATGAATAAATCCTTTAGATTCTCTGAGTCCCAGCTTCCTCATCTGTACAATGGGTGAGAGCGAACTAAGTCATATTTTAGTTGCTAGGATCCATAAAGGAGAGATGATAATAGTATCACTTCCCAGGCTTGTTGCAAGGATCAAATGACTTCATGCATGTAAAGTGTCTTGCAAACATTAGGACAGCTCTATAAATGTCAGCCAGCTGTCTATTTAACCTACAATCCAGTACTTCTTCTGTACTCAGCAGCCTTGGACTATATGAAAAAAAATACCCTTTAACCTAAAGTAAATATAAATCATCATCAACCATTCAATAATCATTTACTAAGTGCAATTATGTGCCAGATACTATGTAATGTTGTTGTTAGTATTTGTTTACTTCATGATTCTGACTCTGACTCACTGCCGTCCTCTCTTATATACTGTTCTTCTTCTTGCCCTGGTCTCAGCCTCCATCCCTCACAAAATTTCCAACGAGAAAATAGCAAGTTTCCTTTCCCCCAGTCTCAGATTATCCTTGTTCTGACACTAGCAGGGAAATCTAAGTGAAGGGACATAAAGAAGAAAAAGGTCCCCTAGAATGGACCCCTGGATAGGTTTGGATTAACAGAGCAATACATTTAAATCCTAACACTGCTTTGTGTTATCCTTGTGATTTTTAGTGTCACTTTTTTTTATCCGAACCTCAATTTCATCTATAAAATAAAGAGGTTGCACTAAATGGCTTTCAAAAACCTCTGCATCTAAGGTCTCAGTCTTGCCAAACAAATGTCCAATTGTATAACTCCATAAGTCCCTGGAATATTTCATCTTTTTTTTCCTTTCTAAATTTACCTACTCCCAGAATTGTCAAGAGTCTGGTGAAGCCTATAAACACCTTAAAATAATGTTTTTAAATGTATCAGATTTGTAAGATTATATGCAAAAGCAACTATATTGAAATTTATTTATCAAAATGTTAGTTGGAAAGTTCAAAATCCCAGATTAAGAACCTTTGATCTCTACCAATTCCCTGACTTTATGAATGATATAAACTAAAGGAACCCACTTAAAGTCACATGGTTAGTTAAGACAGAATTAAGACATAGAATTTAGATTATTTTATTTTTAGCCTACTGATTTTCACAAATCATATTTTCCCATTTTAATTCAATATAGTACAAACTGATAACCAACTTTGTGTCCAGTCTGCACTACATGCTGCAGGTATGCATAAAGACAGCATAAAGACAGTTTGTGCTCACAGAGATTTCAATCTGAGAATCCAAAATAGATAATCAGTAGTCAATAATAGTCAATACATACATATTAAGCATCTAATATATTGCAGGTCTTATGTAAGCATTAAAGACACAAATAAGAAGGGGGGAAATACAGTCCCTATGCTCAAGGAGCTAACAATCTACTTGTGGAAGACAATGAAGAAAAAGAAGCTGAAAGTGGGTGGAGTGAAGTAGTAAGAAGGAGGAGAAGGATGTATTTGAAGAAAAGGAAAGGAAGAAGTAGAATGGGAGTAAAGTCTCACATAAAAGTGGTAAAAAACAGTTTTTACCATGGAGAGGAAAGTGACAGGAAATGCTTGACCTTAGTCTCAGAATTGACTCAGAGGGAATAAAATACCATCTAATTGAGTAGAGAAAATTACCTTGCCCTACAGGAAAGTAGGAGAAGAGGGGAACAACAAGTAAAGAGTTGGTCAAATAGAAGGAAGAACAGATTGGGAGAGGTGATGGTGAAAAGAAAAATTTTTAGAGGAAGGACAGGACTAAAGAAAGAAACAGAGGGAGAGATCATAACCATGAATATGAATCAAATGAATTTACCCATAAAACAGAACCGGATAACCTAGTGGATCAAAAATCAGAATCCTACATTATGTTGTTTATAAGAAACACATTTGAAGCAGAAAGACACAACAAAATAAAAGTAAAAGGTTAGAGAAGAATATAACATGCTTGAATTAAAATTAAAAGAAAAGAAAGAAAAAAGTAGGAGTAGCAATCATGATCTCATACAAAGCAAAAGAAAAAATTGTCCCAGTCAAAAAAGACAAGGAGGGAAACTGCATTTTGCTAAAAAAAAAAAAAAAAAAAAAGACAATGAAAACAATGAAGTGTCAATACTAAACACATAAATAACGACATAGCATACAAATTCTTAAAAGAAAAGTTAAATGAGTTTTAAAAGGAAATCAATAGTAAAACTATATCAGTGAGAGACCTCAACTTTCCCCTCTCAGAACTAGATAAATTTAATAACAACAACAAAACCAAAAAGGAAGTGAAATATTGAAAAGAATTTGACAACTTAGATATTACAGAATTCTAGAAATAGAAGGAATAAGAAAAGAAAGGAACATAACCTTTTTCTCAGTGATATATGGCACCTCCACAAAAATTAACCATATATTAAGACACAAAAGCTTCACAATCAAATGTACAAAAGCATGCATAGCAAATGCATCCTTTTCAGATTACAATGCAATAAAAATTACAACCTAATAATTGGCTTTGGAAACACAGGTTAAAAATTAATTGGAAATTAGATAATCTAATTCTAAAGAATGAGTGGATCAAAGAACAAATCATAAGAACAATAATTTCATTAAAAGAGAATGACAACAACAAAAAAGCATGTCAAAATTTATGGGAAGGGGGGACTTCCAGGGGTGAAGCCAAAATGGCAGAGAGGACACATATTTCTTTCTGACCTTCTCCTACAACCCCAGACAAATTAGCAAATCCAACCTCTAAATTAACGCTGAACCATCAGAATCCACGAATATTGGGAGTGCAACAAATTATATATAAGTTATGTTATATGAATGTTATGGAATACTATTATTTTATAAGAAACAATCAGCAAGATGATTTCAGAGAGACCTGGAGAGATTTACACAAATTGATGCTAAGTAAAATGAGCAAAACCAGGAGATCATTATACACAGCAACAACAAGACTATATAATGAGCAATTCTGATACACGTGGCTCTCTTCAACAATGAGATGATTCAAACCAGTGCCACTTGTTCAGTGATGAAGAAAGCCATCTACACCCAGAGAGAAGCCTATGGGAATTGAGTGTGGATCACAACATAGTATTCTCACTTTCTCTGTTGTTGTTTGCTTGCATTTTGTTTTCTTTCTCAGTTTTCTTCTTCCTTCTTGACTTGATTTTTCTTGTGCAGCAAGATAACTGTATACATATGTTGGATTTAACATATATTTTAACATATTTAACATGTATTGGACTACCAGCCAGCTAGGGGAGGAGGTGGGGGGAAGGAGGGGAAATTTTGGAACAAAAGGTTTTGCAAGGGTCAGTGTTGAAAAACTACCCTTGCATATGTTTTGTAAATAAAAAGCTTTAATAAAAAATAAAATATTATATTAAATTTTTAAAAATATTATAGAATGCAGTCAAAGCAGGACTTAAGCCAAAAGTGATGACTCTAAATCCTTACATCAATAAAATAGAAAAAGGACAGATCAATGAATTGGGCATGCAACTAAAAAAAAAAACTAGAAAAAATTTAAATTTAAATTTAAAATTTAAAATGCCTGGTTTAACATCAAACTGAAAATTTTGAAAATCAAAGGAGAAATTAATACAATTGAAAGTAAGAAGATCATTGCACTAATAAGCAAAACTAGGAGCTGGTTTTATGGAAAGACAAACAAAAAAGATGAACCATTGACTAGTTTGATTTTTTAAAAAGAAAGAAAAAGTAAATTTCAAGCATCAAAAATGAAAAAAAGGTGATTTGATCGCCAATAAAGATGAAGTTAAGACAATTATTAGGAACTTTTTTTGCCCAATTACATGCAAATAAATATTAACAATCTAAGTGAAATTGTTGAATATTTACAAATAAAAAAATTGCCCAGATTAACAGTAAAAGAAAGTTATATTTAAATATTTTTAATTTTTAATTCAGTCTTATAAAAAAAATTGACTGTCATCAATGAGATCCCTAAAAAAATTAGGTCCCTAGGACCAAATGGATTCACTTTTTAATCAAACATTTAAGGAACAATTACTTCTAATACCATATAAACTATTTGGAAAAATAAGAAAAGAATTCTACCAAATTCTTTTATGGCATAAATGTAGTACTGATACCTAAACCAGGAAGACAAAAACATAGAAAGAAAACTGTGATGACAGTGTATTTAAAATCAGCCAGAGTCAGGAATTCAGGTTAAGGGAAAAATCTTTAATCTTTATTCTTTTTGAGGTGAAGTGGGATTGCGATAGCAATATGGGCAGCTGCAACAGGAAGCCAGCCAGCAGAGGTGAAGGGGGATTGCAGGTGAAAGGGGGATCCGAGGTGAAGGGGGGGAGGGGGAGGGTCGCGATAGCAATGCCAGCAGCTGTGTCAAGAAACCAGCCAGCAGTCTCTCTTTCCGCTTTCCTTTCCACTCCCCTGCCTCCACCCACCAAAAATGTCACTTCCTATACAACACATCAGGACTTGCACAGAGTGGGTGGGGGCCATTCTTTCTTCAAGTATATATATTAATAGAGTATGGTCCAATTACTATTTAGCCTCACGTGCTTGGGATCTCAGTGCATCAACTCAAGCCTCAGCCCATTACAGAAAACTATAGAAAAATTTTCTTAATATCAATATAAAATTTTTAAATAAAATATTAGCTAGGAGATTACAACAATATATCACAAAGAATATACTACAAGCAGGTAAGATTTATTCTAGGAATGTGGGGCTGGTTCAATGTTAGGGAAAGTATCAGCATAATTGATCATACCAATAACAAAACCAACAAAAATCATAAATATCTCAATAAATGCAGAATAAGCTTTTGACAAAATACAATACTCATTCCCATTAAAAAAAAAAAAAAACTAGAGATGAAAAGAAAATTGAAGAAATTAGAATGGGCAAAGAGAAAACAAAACTATCATTCTTTGCAGATGATATGATGATACAATTGGAGGATCCTAGAGAATCAATTAAAAAGCTGATTGAAATAATTAACAATTTTAGCAAATTTGCAGGATATAAAATAAACACATAAAATATCATTTCTACATATGACCAACAAAGTCCAGCAGCAAAAGATAGAAAGAGAAATTCCATACAAAATAATTCTAGACAATGTAAAATATTTGTTACTCTACCTGCCAAGACAAACCCAGGAACTATATCAACACCCTTGCAAATCGCATAAACTCAATTGTTTTTCACACAAATAAAATCATATCTACACAACTGGAAAAATACTAATATTCATGGGTAAGCCAAGCCAATATAATAAAAATGATAGTTCTGCGTAAAGTAGTTTATTCAAAACCATGCCAATCAAACCACCAAAAATTATTTTTGTAGAGCTAGAAAAAATAATAAATTTTATGTGGAAGAACAAAAAGTCAATAATATCAAGGAAATAATGGAAAAAATGCAAAGGAAGGTAGCCTAGTCAAACCAGATTTCAAATTGTATTAAAAAGCAGTCATCAGGGGCAGCTGGTTGGTGTAATGGTAAAAGCACCAGCCCTGAAGTCAGGAGGACCTGAGTTCAAATGTGGCCTAGAATTATAATGGGATACTCTAATAAATGACAAGCAAGAGGTTTTCAGAAAAACCTGGAAAGACTTACATGAAAAAAGTGAAGTCAGCAGAACTAAGAAAACATTGTACACAGTGACAGCAATATTGTATAATCATCAACTGTGAATGATTTAGCAATTCTTAGCAATTTAATGATCTAATACAATTTGGAAGAATTATGATGAAAAATGCTGTGAACTTCTGGACATAGAATTGATGGAGTCTGAATGAAGATTGAAGCATACTTTTTTCAAAGCTCTTTTTATTATGTGTGTGAGCTTGTTGTTGTTTTTGGTCTTTGTTTTCTTTCACAACTTGACTAATATGGAAATACATTTGGCATGATTATACATATATAACCTATACAAATTGCTTGCTTTCTCAATGAAGGGTGAGGAGAAGGAGGGAGGTAAAGAATTTGGAATTCAATTTTTAAAAAAGCAAATGTTAAAAGATTGTTTTTATATGCAATTGGAAAAATATTAAAAAAAAAAAAAAAACCTCAAGGACAAATTCAATGGCAATTCAAGGCCAAGAGCTACTAGTCTAATGCTCTGGAATGTCCAGTACACTTGTAGTCTTCACATCCTGTCTCGAATCTAAGCCTGCTATGGACTTCCCCCAACTCTAGCTCAAATGATATGCAGTACA
Source organism: Antechinus flavipes (assembly GCF_016432865.1). Taxonomy (NCBI): domain Eukaryota; kingdom Metazoa; phylum Chordata; class Mammalia; order Dasyuromorphia; family Dasyuridae; genus Antechinus; species Antechinus flavipes. The sequence continues at coordinate 81,740,034 of NC_067399.1, forward strand.
AGGCTTTCTGTCACTATGTTCTTCTTACTGATGGTCATCATTCATGAAAAGATTCATGTTTTCTTAGGCAAGTTATTCAAAATGATTCTTTCCAATGAAGTGTCAAGTTTGGAATGTTTTCTAAAGGACTGCATAAGGAAGTCTTTAACAAACCACTGGTACATTCTTCCGAGGAACATTCAGCCACATAACTTCTTAGATTTAAAACATATTACTATTTAGAAAAGAAAGAATACTCCTGTGCCATTAATCCTAATTGTGAATGGACTTAATTTCTGAATTCTATATACTAGTCTCATCATAACATGAAAAACAGTGCCATTAAATCAAAGAATCTATAGATGAGTGAAGAAAGTAGTTGTGAGATGTGTTTAAGACCTAGATGGGCAAAAAGCAGCAATATTACTTCATCTTGTACTGTGCTAATGAGTTGGGCAGGCCATATGACCTCATCTTGAGAAAGGGAAGGGAATGAGGCTACTCCAGGAGCAAAAGAGATTGAATGAAACCAATTGGACAATCCATCCCAAAGCCAAAGTGGACAGTCAGCATGCAGGTCATGGAGATAACAAGAGGGGGAAAGGACAGAAGCTGAAAGCAGCCCCATAACTACCCTCTTGAAACTCCTTTAGGAAACAAACCGCTACCACTACTCAGAAGGCATATGACCTAAAAGGCTTCTAGGAGCCTTTTAGGAACTTGATAAAGGAGTTTGGAAGGGCTGGGAACAACAATTCCTATTTGTGTAACTTTAAAGCTTGCATGGCACTTTCTTCACAAAAATCTTGAATTTAGATAATGCAAGTAATTATTGTCATTTGTGTGTGTGTGTGTGTGTGTGTGTGTGTGTGTGTGTGTGTGTGGAAACTGAGGTTGGTTAAATGATTTGCTCATGGTCACACAGCTGTAATCAAAGGCAGATTTAGAAATTAGATCTTTCCTGAGCCCAAGTCCATTATCTAATTGCACAAAACTGGGATGCCTCAAAAAAGACAAAAGATGGAATAAACAAAGAGGAAAGGGAGGAAGGAAAAAAGAAAGAAAAAAAGGAAGAGAAGGAAAGGATGAAATATAGAAAAAAGAGAAGAGAGGGAAGGATGAAGAAAGAGAGAAAAGAAAGGGAGAAAGGAAGAAAGGGTGGAAGGAAGGAAATTGGGTAGGAGGGAATGAGAAAAAGGAAAAGAAGGTCAAGGAGAAAGGTAAGCTACAAAGGGGTAAACTGGGGAGAGAGGAACAATAAAAAGAGAAGAAGGAAAAAACCATAATAGGAAACAGGAAAAAATGGCAGTATTTGTGTGTAGTCATTAAGGCTCTTGAGAGCAATACAAAAAAGGATATGTGATTGCCTTATCATAGGAATTCATTCTACCAGTTCAAGCATAACTTAATAGATGAGTCTAATTAAATTATCTGAGGCTCAGGAAGGCCACAGTGCACCTGGGTGGTGCAATGGATAGAGTGCCAGGGCTGAAGTTTGAAAGACCTCAATTCAAATCTGGACTGAGGCACTAGCTGTGTGACCCTGGAAAAGTCATATAATCCTATTTGTCTCAGTTTTCACATTTGTAAATTGATCTGGAAAAAGAAATAGCAAACTATTCCAGTAGCTTTTCCAATAAAACTCAAAATGGGGTCATGAAGAGTTGGACATTACAGAACAACTAAACAACAGGGAGGTACAGGACACATCTGTGGTCACATAGCTAGTATCAGAAGGTTTAAACTGAGGACTTCTGGCTCCAGAGTCATTAAGTTATCCAATACACCATTCTGTCTTCCCATTAGTCTCTAGATTCTAGCATCATTTAATGTGTGACTAAAGTCAATAATTCACACATAGAACATAGTGTTTAAAATTTAGAAAATGTTCTCTCTCATGTCTGTTTCTTTCTGTCTCTCTCTCTCTTTCTCTCTCTCTCTCTTTCTCTCTCTCCCTCTCTCTTTGTCTCTGTCTGTGTGTCTCTCTCTATCTCTCTCTGTCTCTGTGTGTGTCTCTCTCTGTCTCTGTCTCTCTCTCTGTCTTTTTTTCTCTCTTTTTCTCTCTCCCTCTGTCTCTCTTTGCCTTGCCCCCTCAGCTATTTGGGGATGCCAAACCTTTCATTTAATGGTCCCTGGAATATAGGATAGAGCATGAGTGGTGGATTTTGTGGTTTGTTCCCATTCTCTTGTTTTCATTCCACACCTGGAAGGGTGCTCAGTGTGCTAGCTTGATTTTGGCACAAGGTTTCATTAATTTCGATGGCATTCTTAATAAACTGGGATCTTTTCAAGTTGTTCTTATTCAAGGGACTTGTCTTTAAGGTTTCCCTCAAGTGTGTGTGTGTGTGTGTGTGTGTGTGTGTGTGTGTGTGTGTGTGTTGAGGTGGGGGGGGGGGAGAGGAGAGAGTGGCTCTGTCACTTAAGAATCTCAGAATGAAAAAACACACCCAAGAGGCAGAGCTGAAAGAAGGGTGTGACATGGGCTGAACACACATGTAGCCAGAGAGACAGGACCACCACATGTTTCACTGAATGATACCAGACATGTAGAGGAGAAAAAGCTGTAGAAACTAGCGTGAGAGATTTCTTGGCATTCTGGGGTGAATTCACATGATGTTTTCAGAAGGAAGGAAGAATCCAGTATACTATTGGTTGAAGACCAGTCTATTTGGAAAAAGTCCACTGCAAATTCAGGAGTGTGTGTGTGTGTGTGTGTGTGTGTGTGTGTGTGTGTGTGAGAGAGAGAGAGAGAGAGAGAGAGAGAGAGAGAGAGAGAGAGAGAGAGAGATGCACACATGTGGGAGGGGTATGTGTGTGAATGTGTGCAGAACTGTTTCCTTACCACTCTTGAGACAGTGGTAAATACTTCAGTCGCCAGCATTGTATTTCCCCACCTCTTGAAACAAATACACTTTCATATTGATCAGGGACAAATCAGGAGTTGTTCTAAACCCTAGACCAAGAGTTCTTAACTTGGGGTCCACAGAGCACCAAAGGGACAGTGGATAGATTTCAGGAAACTTGAATAGGAAAAACAATTACATCTTTATTTTCAATAACATCTAACTGAAATTTACTTTCGATTACCTAAAAGCATTATTCTAAAGAAGTCCTAGGATTCACCCGTCTTCTAAAAGAAACTGTGATGTTTAACAGGAAAGCTTGATTGTACAGTGGAAAGAGCATCTGGGGCTTGGAATCAATAAGACTCTTCTTCCTGTGTTCAAATCTGCCCTAAGGCACTTGCTAGCTTCATGATTCTGGGCAAGTCACTTAACCCTATTAGCCACAGTTTTCTCATTGATAAAATGAGCTATTAAAAAAAAAAAAAAAAGACTTTTCCAGTATCTAAGCTAAGAAAATTCTATGTGGAGTCATTAAGAGTTGGACATAACTATAAATGACTGGTAGTTAACAATCTCTGCCCCAAATAAATTCTCCTCCAGTCATTATTGCTTTGCTTCCTCAATCTTCTCCATAACCCTTGCTCAGGTTATCTGTTCTCAGGAAAATTGTGTGATGCAATGTAACAGGGCCTAAAATACATCATCACATTGACTGGAGGCCAACCAAGTTCTTGACTAACATTTCTAGGAAACAGGAAGGAGGAAGACCTTTCTCATAATAATCTCAGTAGGGCTCAGCCCTTCGGCACTGGCCTCTTCTCTACAACCTGTAATATCTCTGATAGTTGTATTCATGTAAACTGTTGGATTTTGTTTGACATTAAATCTTACAACATTGTGAAGATTCTGATGGGTACAAAACTATATATCAGCACAGAAAGAGTTCAGCATAATTTCTTTATGAAATAACAGCCTAGCTAAGCTTAAAAAAAATCAAATTATCTAGTAAAAAGATATTGGATCTGAAGTTCAGGGATTCTGTTCAGTTTGATAGCCAACGTGTTTGAGTGTTTCCATTAAATATTTCTCTTTTTTGAACAAAATTTTGTCATTGAATCTGTCAAGGTGGTTAGTTTTTCAAGTCAAGCAGTGAAAATGAGGAAAATCTGGTAAAAGTACTTTATTCAATAGTACAGTGTGTTATTTTGTTTTGTTTTTCTTGTTCAGACCTATGAGTTCATTAGGGAACTCCCATTTAGGGAGAAAACTGCCTCATATTAAAAACAACCAATCTGGAAAACATAACAAGGAGAGATTATTTAAGGACCAATAAACTACCTAGAAGTTGACTGGGGGAAAAAAAACTAGACATCTTAGTTAAATAATTTGTTAAACTACCCAGATCTAATTGATTGAAGCAATTGATTGAGGGCAAAATAAAAAATAGGAACAATCCATCAATCACCTCCTAAAAGAAGCCCCAAAATGAAAATTTCTAGAAACATTATAGCTGAAATCCAGTTTCCAGGCAAATTAAAAATACTCTAAGCAGCTAGAAGGAGAGAATTCAAGTATAGAAAACCACATTTAGGATAGTACCCAATTCATCAGCTATCACTTGAATGAGCAGAGAGTTCAGAATATAATATTCTAGAATACACATAGGTCAAGAATTATTTTTCAATGAGTATAATGCTACAGGGGGAAATAGATATTTAATGAAATAGAGGATTTTTGAAAATCCATTCCAGAGAAAAGTAATAACGCCTTTGAAGTATGTAAGAATTCTGATCAACAAAATGATCAGTCACAATTAAAGCTAACTTGAGATAAAGTATATTCCCTACCTTTTGATAGACTTTTGCAGAGGGAGGATACAGACAATGCAGAAATTTGTTTTGCTTAACTATTCATGTTTGCAATGGATGTTTTGTTTTACTTTCTCAATAAGGAGTTGGTGGGATGAATAGTAGGCTGCAGAGAAGACAGGTTTTCATTAACTTTCAAAAATATAAAATGCATCCAATACGCTTATGATTGAAAATGCCATCCACATCCAGAGAGAGAACTATATAGATTGAATGGGGATCAAAGCAGAGTAGTTTCACCTTTTTTATTTGTTTTTTTCCTTTCGCATGTTTTTTCCCCTTTTGATCTAATTTTTTTTTTTGCACAGCAGGACAAATATGAAAATATGTTTAGAAGAATTATATATGTTTAACCTATATTGGATTTCTTGCTATCTTGAGGAAAAGAGAGGAGAAAGAGAGGGAGAAAAATTGGGAACATGTTTTGCAAGGGTGGATATTGAAAACTATCTTTGCATGTATTTGGAAAAATAAAATGCTATTAATTTTTTAAATAAAATAAAATTTAATTTAAAAAATCCAAAAGTATTTGTCCTAAGATAGAGGCAGTCAGGCTTAGAAGCAACGTGTATGTTCAAGACACCAGAGTGTCTTCCTCTTTTTGATCAAAACCGAACATTGGCAAGGCAACCCTTAACAGTTATCACAGTGCTTTTGGAGAAGACAACCAATAAGAAGATTAGCTCAAGGTTGTCCTATTTTAACAAAACACATAGATGCTACAGAATAGAAGTGTAATACAAAACACCTGATCGGTAGTCTTTAAGCTGCTTTATGCTGAAATGAAATTTAAGCAATAAACCACCAACACTGGAGCAGTTAGGTGGTACAGTGAATAGGCTGCCTGGCCTGAAGTCTCATCAAAGAAGACTCGTATTTCTGAGTTTAAAACTGACCTCAGATACCTACTAGTTGTGTTACCCTGGGCAAGCCATTTAATCTTGTTCACTTCAATTTTCTTGTCTATAAAATGAGCTGAAGAAAAAAATGATCAGCCATTTGCCAAGCAAATCCAAATGAGTCACAAAGACTCTGACTTTATTGAAACAACAACATATTGTAATAGCAGTTTTAAGCTAAATTACAATCTTCTGTTTTAAGTCATTCTGTCAGTGAATATTGTAAGTCCTTTGTTCTTTTATTATTTTTTTTAGGAAATAAATACTTGTCCCATTAAAAAAAATACAAATTTTGATCATAATCTTGGAGTTTTCTGGGGCAATGAAAGGTTAAATTATTCATTCCAGTCTAATCCAACCACCATGGGTCAGAAGTGGAACTTCATACAAGTTTCCCTGACTGTGAGGTCAGTTCTCTCCCTCTCCCTACTGTTCCATGCTACATCTCAGTACAATACTACTAACCTTAAACAAGAACAATTTGAGGCTGAGGATGGGGAGGGCATGTGCCTGCTGATTGCCTGTCATGGCAGAATCCCAGAGAAGTCTTCAACACAGCTTTCTTCCCTCATTCTCAGTCTAAGTTCACTCTTTGCTTTGAGTTTCTTCCTTTCAGTTCTTTATTTCTCATTCAATGATCTGAATCCATCAAAGACTAAACTTTCTGAAGAAAAGATCATAAAAGGTTACGGATATGAGGAGAATGAATGGTCACTACACAGACTAAAAAATGCTTTTCTAATTCATTCTCAGCCTTGGATAGTAGAATGCCAAGAGGGAAAAATGGAAATGCACTCCAGAAGTCTAATATCCTCATAGGGCTGTCATAAATATGGATTTAATAATTTTGCTTACAGACAAACAAGCTTTCTAGTAAGCAGATCATGAGACATATGCAAAAACAGATGTTGAAAATTTTGCTTAAAAAGCTTCCTAAATACAATTTTATTTTCAGAGTCCAGGGTCTTCAAGTTAGAAAACATTGGTTATCTTCTCTTGTTTATAAAAATAAAATAAAAAATTATACCAATAAGGAAAAGAAAAAACTGAAATCTTGAGGTAAGAAAGAAACATCTCACCAAGAATTTTAAGCCCACACTCAAGATTTTGGTCTCAGTCTTGTAATAGATTGTATTTTTACCACCACTACTTGTTGGAATCCTTACAAAGTGTTAACTCATTAGAGTTGATAGAGACAATAATTATCTAATTTAGCATGGTTCAGTATGATTGATCTGATCTTACAAGGAGATGTTATGGGTCAGAACTTGAAACAAGGTACTAAGTGGAACTGATAGAAACAATGCTTGTGTTCACACCTTTAGAGAGCTCATATAAGCAAAAAGCTCTTAGGGCCAAAGAGCACTCTGGGAGGAAGCCCACAAGCCCACACTCGAAGGTAGAGTCAGATTCGTTCCAACTTTCACCTTGGTGCTGGCTGGAGATATTTGGAAGAAGAGAAGCTGAAGCTGGCAGAGGCAAAAGATTAGAAATGAGAGCTCTAGGAACCAGGGAAAGAGATAAGAAATAAACGTTTGGATTTTATCAGCTGGGTGTATTTGGAGTGATTATTACCCTGAACTGAAACTAAAGCTGCCTCCAGAAAACCTCCCCAAGAAACCTACTCCCAGAGAGAACCATCTTATATTATAAAAAAGAAAAAGAACACCACATTTTGGCACCCTGAATGTGGGGCTGACAGGCCCCTCAGTGGAGTTCAGTGGAAAAATCTCCAATCCTGATTTCAGTGGAAAAGCCTATGATCCTGAATCTAGTGGAAAAGTCTTCTTGATCCAGAAATTAGGGCACTTTGGGACAGACACAGGAGGACTCTGGGAGACACAGAAGCCCACTGTTGGAGGTGGAGACAGATTCATTCCAACTTTCACCTTGGTGCTGGCTGGAGACATTCAGAGTTGAGAAAGACTAGCAATGAGAGCTCTCAGAACCGAGGAAAGCTGAGGTCTCTAAGAAAGCTACCCGGACCCAAGGAAGGAGAAATAAACATTTGGATTTTATCAGCTGGCTGTATTTTGAAGTGATTATTACTCTGAGCTGAAACTAAGACTGCCTCCAGAAAACCTCCCCAAGAAACCTGCTTCCAGAGAACTATCATATATTATAAAAAAGAAGAAAACACCACAACTACCAATATACCACACCATCACTACTCATTATCAAGCACAGAGCCTAACAAATGGATAGTTTCATTCTTTTCTTGGTTTTGAAAAATAAATAAATAAAATAAAAAACTTTTCTTTAATGTTCTCTCATAAAATGCTCAAAGAGGGGAGAAGAAATTAAATAGGACACAAACAAACCTTACTCAAACCAAAGGGTTTTTTATTTTATTATATTTTGATACATAAAATATACAATATCATATATTGCATATTGTTTTTATATTTATATTTTATATTGATTTATATTTGATTGCTATTTCATACTTCTTAAATCGGGCAAAGCAACAATAAGACTTATTCTATTATTTGTCTACATCTCTTTCAATGGAAGTGTGGAGGAAGAAGGATCAAAGGGTTTAGACTTGATCTTTAAGAGCCTTCCTACACTTTTGCTTAATGTGGATTTATCGTGAATGTTGGAAGGGATGCGGGAAAACTGGGACACTGATGCATTGTTGGTGGAGTTGTGAACGAATCCAACCATTCTGGAGAGCAATATGGAATTATGCCCAAAAAGTTATCAAAATGTGCATACCCTTTGATCCAGCAGTGTTACTACTGGGCTTATACCCCAAAGAGATACTAAAGAAGGGAAAGGGACCTGTATGTGCCAAAATGTTTGTAGCAGCCCTGTTTGTAGTGGCTAGAAACTGGAAATTGAATGGATGCCCATCAATTGGAGAATGGCTGGGTAAATTGTGGTATATGAATGTTATGGAATAGTATTGTTCTGTAAGAAATGACCAGCAGGATGAATACAGAGAGGTTGGGAGAGACTTACATGAACTGATGCTGAGTGAAATGAGCAGAACCAGGAGATCATTATATACTTCAACAACGATACTGTATGAGGATGTATTCTGATGGAAGTGGATTTCTATGACAAAGAGACCTAACTGAGTTTCAATGGATAAATGATGGGCAGAAACAGCTACACCCAAAGAAAGAACACTGGGAAACGAATATGAACTATTTGCATTTTTGATTTTCTTCCCGAGTTATTTATACCTTCTGAATCCAATTCTCCCTGTGCAACAAGAGAACTGTTCGGTTCTGCAAACATATATTGTATCTAGGATATACTGCAACATACCTAACATATATAGGACTGCTTGCCATCTTGGGGAGGGGGTGGAGGGAGGGAGGGGAAAAATCGAAATATAAGCGAGTGCAAGGGATAATGTAAAAAATCCATTATTATGTCAATGTAAAGTTATTATTAAATAAAATAAAATTTAAAAAAAAATGTGGATTTATCGCTTCCTCTCAAAAACTGCCAAAAATACTAGTCAAACTGAATTTGGTGATGAAGAATAATGATAAGATGAAGAGTCCTGAAGAAATATTCATATAATATTAGCTGTCATTATGAAGCATGAAAGAGCCAAGTTTATCTTCAGAGAAAGGAAGGAAGGAAGGAAGGAAGGAAGGAAGGAAGGAAGGAAGGAAGGAAGGAAGGAAGGAAGGAAGGAAGGAAGGAAGGAAGGAAGGAAGGAAGGAAGGAAGGAAGGAAGGGAAGGAGAGAGGGAAGGAAGGAAGGAAGGAAGGAAGGAAAGGGAGGGAGAGAGGAAGGAAGAAAAGAAGGGAGGAAGGGAAGGAGGAAGGGGGGAGGAAGGGAGGGAGGGAAAGAAGAAGGAAGAAGGGGGAAGGAAGGAAAAAGAGAAGGGTATGAGGGAGGGAAGAAAAAAATAAAAAGTATAGAACTGAGCTGCTGGGACTCTCACACTGACTACAACACTATGGCTTCAATTGGCTCTGTGTTCTAGGGGAAATCCAAGAAAACCACAAGTTCAAGTACTAGAGTTCTGCTTAGAAGAGTTATGGGGTCATTCATAAAACTAAACTATTAATTGATAGCCCCAAAGGAGGGTTTTGCCCTTTCAGGCCAGAACTGCAAAATCCTGGCATGGATATTATATGAAATTCCAAAGTAAACAAACAACTCTCAATATATACATTTTAATCTCAATGATGGTATGCCAACAAAATAAACTCGCTTACAAAATAAAGAAAATCAGACTCATAAACCACTATCAATTGGGCAAATTTCAGGTCCAGCTAAACAAAAGAAGGGAATAGAGAAGAGGGGTAGAAAGAATTAGCCCCTCAACTGCTCAACTTTGATGGGAGAGGACATAGGGAGTAAAATAAATTCATCAGATGCCAGTGAAAAGCAGGGATATCCAGGGAAATAGCTAGTTCTGCCCATGCATCTCACTCCTTAAACAAATTAATGAATCAAATGAGAGAGGTTCCAAAGGTTCCTGATCTCGTTCAAAGCCATGCCTTTCATTTCATCAGCTCACTACTAGCAGAAGTCCAAACTTGCACCCCCTCTCCAACCCCTTATCTCCATCGCTATCTTCAGAGCTCAAATGTTTCTAGGTTTCTTTCAACTTACAATGCTACTGACAAACATGGTCTTCTAGCCATACTTTCTATCAGCCCACTTGCTGACTCTGAATTGCAGTAAGTTCAATATCTTGACCCCTGTTCCTCTGTGAGTGTAGATTTTTTTCCTTAAAAAGTATTGAATTCATCCTCAAAATTTACTTGTCACAGTGGATTATAAGCCAAAATTCTTGATATAAAACTATTCATGTGAACTTAAATTAAACAGCCACAAGGACCTCCAGAAGTCCCCTCTGATGCTTGGCTGGGTGAATCACAATGGGCAATTCAGGCAAGGGAGTTTTGTTATGTTGAAGGAGCTTATAAGGTCCACAGAGCCCCTCCTGCTGTCTTTTTTCCTCTGTTGTCTCATTTTTTTCCCCAACATTAATCTAAACTACCAAGAGACTAAGTCAGGTCTTAATGCTTTCCATCTTTTGATTATCTCCAATTGATCCTGTATATCACATGTTTATACAGAGTTGTTTCCATGTTGTCTTTCCCATTAGATTTTAAAGCTCTTGAAAATGAGGACTGCATTTTACCTTTCTTTGTATCCTCAGCAATTAACACCATGTCTGGCATATCTAAGTGTTTCATTAATGATTATTGCCAGATTACTGAGAAAATCCTCAATCTGCTAGCAAAGTAGCCAAAAGATAGCAGCAAGGGAGGAGAAAAATTCAGGTTTAAGGAACAAGCAGCCAAGATTCCAGACTGTGCTATGTGTAAGTGACTGTCATTTTCCCCTCTCTGGTGTTGAGGTAGAATATTTGTACTATCCCTTAAATATGCGACATAGATGCTATCCTAGACAGGGCTTTTGGTTTTTGTTTTTTGTTTTCCTGCAGAAAGTTAAAGCAAGGATTGGATCAAAGTTTCAGTATGTGATGTGTATTGCTTTGTTATTAACATGCTCATGCTTATGCTATGACTTTTGTTCAATTCAAGGCTTTTATAAAGTAAATTTGGTAGAGTATATTCAATAAGACACAGCTTAAATAGCTGAGTTAAAGTGATTAAAAAGGTTAAACTATAAAGTGGGTGATTCAGACATACCCCTAGACAGAAATGGAACAAAGATATCATCAGCATCCCCAAGAGCATCTGACATGTTCAGATAGACTGGTTGATTTCTACAGCATCCTTCGATTTGGGGTGTATCCACTATATACTAATTCATATGGGGAAAAAAAAGCACTTTCATGTTTTTCTGTCTCATTTTTGTCAAAAGCCAAGAGAAAAATGCTATTATCTCTATTTGTTGGGCATCTTGTTTGTCAACCAAGGAAGTGAAAATATTTTCAGACAAATGCTCATGAATCCTTAACATCTTTAATGGGAAAACATCAGGAAAACTGAATGCACTCCATGAAAGCATTATTACATTTGTCCTTAAGGACTTACATGACAGAGGATCTCCATTTTCTTCAATGAATATTTGGTTGACTATGTCATATTTTTGAGGTGCTTCAAGAGGTACTGAATAGAATATCTGGAAACACAGTCGTTGCTTGGGAAAGGTTTAAAATCTAAATGTCACTGAGTTATTAAACCTTAAAACTACACTAAGACTTTGGGAATGATAAGTTGTTCTTCAGGATGACCTATAAAAGTCAGAATACTGAGTCCAGCAAAGAGGAAAAGGAGAAGCAATATGAAGTTTGAGGAAGGGAAAACATAGAAAGCCACATGGAGGTAGAGAAAAATTTTTAGGAAACCAGGGACCTGTGGGATGACTGAAACATCAGGAAGAAGAAGCATCAAAGAGAAGGTGGTCAGGATTCTGGGAACAACGGATGCTTGGATCAATTGGGCATTAGATTTGTCAGATCAGAAGATGTGCAGCTGAAACCCTGCTGGACTAAAGGCTCCAAGCAAGTAATTTTGTAACTCCTTTACCTACTTGAGCCCTTTCATGGAATCCTGAAGCTTATTCTTCTGATTTGGAAAAGGGGAAAAAAAGGAATTTGAAATTTTAAAGGTTCACTTTATCTTTATAAATAATGGTAATCAACTATAACTGATACTCATTAGCAATTATTAGGAATACAGTTGGAAGAAAGCAACTCAGGGGAAAAACATCCTTAGAGAAGAAATGATCGAACACCAGGTGTTTTTTTTTTCCCCAGGAATAGTCTAAGCTGGGGGCTTGAAGCTAACATGTAGATAAAGAAAATTGCTCATATTTTGATACTTTTTCTTAGACTTGAGAAGGTAAGTTTATACCAGGAAAATCCATCTGTATGAAGAGTAGACTGAGAGGCCTCTCCCCTTTAATACTGTGTTGTGACTTTGTGAGTTCTACACGAATTTTCATTTCGTGTAAATGTTGCACTGAAAATTTAACAGTCTATTCTTATGAATCAGTTTGAGTTGGTTCCAGCACACTCATGGTTGTCTGCATTATAGATGATCCTTACTTGACTCCACTGAATAGCCAAATCTAGAGCATAACAAGGATGGATGATCTTCCAAATATGGACTACCATGAATCTCTACAATGCTCTTCCTTGGAATACATGTGCACCAAATAACACACTGGTCCAAATGTGAACAATACTTCCCCCAAAAAATATGACTTTTAGAAATCTTAAATAAAGCCTATAATAAGTGCTGACATTTCTTTCAATTTACTACTGAATGTGTTATTTTCAAAAGAGATCTCAGTTTATGCATGTGGTTTTCTTTTTAGGGACAACTAATATTTAGTAGAAGAAACTTTAAAGTCAGATTGAAAGGTTGTGTGAAATTGTATTAATTGTCAAAACATGGAATACTAAATATATTTGATAACATCAGAGAAAGACTTCATAATCTATTAAAAATAGTTTGATATCCATCTACCTTTCTAGCCTTAATTCATGCCATTCTTTTTACAGAAAAACTAGACTACTAACTATTCCCTAATATGGTATTATCATAGAGGAGGATTCCTTGACCTGAGATCTATAAATTTGTTTTTAAAATTTTTTATAATGGTATTTCAATATAATCTACTCAGTAATCCTATATATTTTATTTTATGCATTAATAACATTCTGAAAAGGGGTCTCTAGACTTTAGTAGAACACCAAAAAGGTCCATTACATTAAAAAGGCTAAGAACCCCTGCCTCAGAGGCATTGTAGTCCACTGGAAAGTGTGGACTTGCATCTTAATCTTATATCTAATATAAGCAATGCTTCTGTGACCTCAAGCAAGTCATTTCATGTCTTTCAGTCTGTTTCCTCATCTGCAAAATGAAAGGACTGGACTAGATAGACTCTAACATCCCTTCTCGCTTTAAATCTATGATCTCTGAATTAGCATGGGCCATCTCCAATGTCAGGCAGATACTTCTTCCTTATCTCCACCTGCTGAAATCCTTTTCCTTCCAGGCTCAGCTTAAATGCCACTTTCTCCATGAAAGTTTTCCCTCATGACTTATGTAAAATTTTAATTCCCACTTCACATTTTGGCCAGAGATATTAGTAGTTACTGGAGTTAGGGTGAAGAGAGGGAGAGGGTAATCCAGGTAGAAAGAACAAAGGAAAGCAAAGATCAGTCTTTGTTCCAGGTCTTGTTGGGGCTTTGGCTTAAGAAACAGAAAAGGCTAGAAAGGGAGATTGCTATGGTTCATCTTCTAAGTCCATCCCCTAACCCCAAAACAGTAGAAGTTTTATAAATATTTATTGAATTGAATTCTATTGCCACTATTTTACACTGGGTGTAAAAAAAATAGCTACAAAGTAAGTAACTGACCCCTTTGAGGTGACTTTGCTCTTCCTTCTAAGGTAAGATGGATGAATCATTAACTCACCACTGCCCTACATGGTACATTGGTGGCCTGGACGAGATCATTCACAGCTCAGTTTATTTCTAAACAGTAGTTTACCATAACATACTTAATTTTATTTTCTGAAAGAAGTACTTGAACACTGTATATTGGCACAAGCCAACTATAAACAGACCAAAGGAAAAGATCCCATATAATCTGTCCATTTATGGGAAAAGCACTTGAGAAAACCTTAAATTTTCCTTCCCATAAATTAGGGATGTTGACTGTTAAAAATTCTGCTTAAATTATAATGCTCAGCAGTGTGAACAGTTAAGGAACCCATATGAATTCTTTCCAGCTCCAGTTCTGTAATTCAATCTTTCCCCACACTGCCTGCCTCACTCCACACATTTAGATATCACTTCCAGGATCCTGAATTATGGTTCAGCAGAGGGATCTATAATTAACTCTTCTAGATATTTATTTATCATAGACATAGAGAAATAACAGCATGTGACATTCAGGGCTCTATTAAGAAATAAACACAAACCCAAAGTGACCTTTCCCTGCTCAAAACTCATGCAAGATTTTGGGGGTGGTATCATTCCTCTTTGGGCACTTTTCATTTCTTGTCTTGCATGGTAGTTATTTGTGTATGTCCTTCTCCTACACTGGATTGTAAGATGCTAGGTGATAGGATATGCATTTTGTTCATTCTATAAAGCCCCCATTCAATAAAAGCCTGCCAACCTTCCTGCTTGCTTGCTCCTTTCCTTCTTTCTGATTTCTTTCCTTCCTTCTTTTTTTCCTCCCTTCCTTTCATTTAGATTATACTTTTGAATCTCTGGACTTGGCTACCAGAATTCAAGACCACCTCATCCCATTGGTAAATTCCTTCCAAGACCTTCATTTTGGGGACTGACCCAGACCAGTTATATTTCATTATTTCATGCCTCACAATGCTTCTCTTCAGGTAGCTTTTCTTCATCATCCTCCTTTTACCTCCCTTTTATATGTTGTCTTCCTTATTAAAATGTAAGCTCCTTGAGAATAGAAGGAGCTTTTTTTTAACTCTTTTTTTTAACTCTTTGCTTCTATTTGTTACCTCCACCCTTAGCACAATCCCTACCACATAGTAAGTACTTATACTATTTCAAAGTAAAATTAGGCCTTTCTAATTTTGTTAATTTGTGTATATACCATAAGGAAAAGCAAGATGATATGGAAACTAGAAGGCTCCTAGGAATCAGGAAAACCTCAATTCAGGTCCTACTTATACTATAAGATGGTTGTATGATCTTGGATAAATCACTTAAAATTTCAGGGTCTCCAGAAAATTCCCTAAGACTTGAAGTTGTGGTTTGCAGATCAAGATGGGTAGAGGGAATTTCCAAATAGAAGTTTACAAACTAATGAAATGAATGGTCCAAACTACACACACACTTACATACACACACAAATGTGTATAAAATTTTATATACATATATGTATATGCACATGTCTTACCTAATATACTTTTAGTTTCTACATCCCTCTGTAAAAAGAATCCTCAAAACCTAACCTTGTGACAGAGGTAAGATAAAAGTGTCTATATAGTTTACATTGTTTCGACAATAGAATGTAAGCTCTTTGAAGAATAGTTTTGCTTTTGCCTTTGCATCCCCAATGCTTAGGACACATTGTAAATTGCTAAATAAATATTGGATGACTTGAATTAATTAAGAGGGAATATTCCACAATGAATTAATTAGACTTTAGCAGGCCACATCACTTTTGACTACTAGAAGACTTGAGATGCAGACTGAGCTGAGGACTTTTTTGTGGCTGTGTTTACACATAGTTGGAGTCAGCTAAGGACTCTTCTGGGACTTGAAAGTAGAACATAAGCAAAAAGCTCCATTCTGCCTGTGTGTTCTGATGGCAGGTGCAGCTCCAGACATTTTTGGAAATAAGACCTGATGTCAAAATCCACCCCACTTTTTTATTTGTTTAGACAGTTATGTGCAACTTGAAGAGAAGGAAAAAATACCTCAATGAATAGCTTTTCAGAGATTTTGTCTGATTTCAAGCCTTCCCTTATTGGTTATAGACTCACTGAAAGCCAAAGCTAACTATTAGAATGATTATGGGTTAGAAGGATTAAGGATCATTAGAGGTCACCTAGTCCAAATCCTTCATTTTAGAAATTAATAAACTGAGGTCTGAAGAGGGAGAGATGGATTATAAATTGCCTTGTTCTCTTCTGGTTTGGCTAATTTTTATTTTTTATCATATTGAAAATATAAAGTTATTTTTCTTATTAAAAATCTATTTTCTCTCTCTCTTACTTGCCCCCTCCCCAACATACATGGAGGAAAAAACAAACACTTTGCTACAACTATACATAGTCAAGTAAAACAAATGTCTACATTATTCATGACCAAAAAAAATGTCTCAATCTTTACTCAGAATCCATCTTCTCTCTATAAGTGGCTCACTTTTAAAGGGGCCCAGGGAAAGGCAGGCAACTTTCTCATCCTATGAATTGAGTTAGTATCACAAAAAGGTTCTAAAATCTCAGACCATGCTTAGGCTGCAAGACATGGGAGCTGAGGTAAAGCATAGGTATGACAAATGCTTTTAGGACATAGAAAGAGAAGACTAATTCATGGAAAGATGAGATAAAGCATTGAGTCTTTTTAAAGCTCCGTAGTAGGCTGAAGGAGTTCTTTTCACATTGCTAAGGGTAATCATTCCAACATTAGCAAGCTGAATTCTCTGACAATGAATTTATTTAATTTATAGAACATTCATTTGAGGGGATTTCCCAAGTATTTGATTTGTAAACAGAAAGATTAATACAGGGACTTTTTCTTCATCTATTTATGAGGGGGAAAACAACATTCATGTATTTCTCTCTGCAAAAAAAAAAGGTCACTTTATTATGTGATAAGCTTTTCCAAAGTTAATGTTTATTTTAACATCCCATCTTCTCTGGAGAAAGAATGACCACCAGGTGTTTTTAAAAAGACACTTACAAACTGTTGGTCCATTGTTAATGGCATTGTAATAAATATATTAATCATAGCATTAGAATCATTTCAGTTAGCAGGATTGAAGAAGGATACAATATAGATTTTTTTTAATTTTCAATTACTCATAGTTACAAGGAGTCCATTTTCTAAGGTTCATGCCTTTTCATTAAGAAGTCCCCACATTTCCTCTTGGGAGAGTATTGAAACTCATATCTGTGTATGACCAAAAATGAAAGTTAAGACTTCTTGTTTTAACTTACTTGAAGCCATTCCATAAAAAAGATTGTGTTTAAATAGGGTAAACATTAGCCATAGAGATGAGATCCAATTGTAAGAGGATAATTTTCACTGCTATCACAAAGAAAGAATTATAGTTATGAGATCATCTGGTCTAGTGGTGATAAAATCAATATAAATGGAGGATACCAAATCACAAAAAGAACCCCTCCGAGCTGCATCTTGACTTAGAAAACCATATATTGATATTATCTATGGTCTTTCTGTTGTATATTTATTTAGCTAAACATTTACCAATCATATCCAGGGGTCCTCAAACTTTTTAAATAGGGGGCCAGTTCACTGTCCCTCAGACTGTTGGAGGGCTGAACTATAGTAAAAACAAAAACTTTGTTTTGTGGGCCTTTAAATAAAGAAATTTCATAACCCTGGGTGAGGGGGATAATCATCCTCAGCTGTCACATCTGGCCCGTGGGCAGTAGTTTGAGGACCCCTGAAGTTGTTTTAGATTGTATTCTGAAGTGTTGAGAGCTACAATGCATCACACAGAATTTAGACTACCTCCTTGCTATCTTAGAGAATTATGGGTAAATTATTATGTATAATTTAGAGAATTGTGTTTATTAGAATATTATGTGTAAATTAATTAAACATAATCCAAACATTTATCAAAAACTTATTATATCTTCAAATAAAATGGTAATATCCAAGGTCTTAGAGGAGTCCAGTTCTTTGCACAATTACTCCAAGATCCAAGAAGGAAAAATCAAAAAAGGTACTATGACCAAAAATACTAAAAGAAAAAAAATTATCAATGAGGTTCTCCATCCAATACAAAACTTCACAAGAAGGCTAACATACCATAAAGGTAAATCATAAAAGTCCTGTGGAGGTAGCAGTCACTCAGGGCTCTGATAAATGGAGCCCAAAGACAAGGGGATATAGAGCCTAGACTCTCAGGGAAGAAGCAAGGGATAAAGTCAACCTTGATATATTGCTACACAGGGAAACCAGACCTCCAATAGTCCTGGAGCTAGAACTTATAGTAAAAAGCTAAGTGAATAAAATACCTTGGTATCCCTAACTACCAAAGGAGCTTCAAGAGATGAGAATCTGGCTCCCTTGTTAAAACCACACCAAATATCACCTATGCAGTCCACATCACAGAGGGACATTTCAAGAAGTTTCAAATTATTATCTCCCCTGAAATGATATTCTAAATGGTCTTGTCAGTGCCACAGCAGAAGACAGTCAATTCCCAGTTGGGAACTGCACAAGGACAAAAACCTAAAGACTGACCAAGACTGTCACCTATACTATACACCTATATACAAGATTGAACCATTGGAGAAGAGAGAGGATTGTGACAGTGAAAGGCTCCTAGGTCCAGTTACCATATACCAAGTAGAAGCAACCAGACTATAAATGGGATCAGACCAAATAGGACTTACCTAACCCATACAAGAGGAAAATAGGAAGTATAACCTGGCCTTGATACAAAGTTCTAAATCAGTACCTGTAGGCAAAAAATTCTGAATATAATAAAGAAATACTATGGGTTAACGAAGTCCAAGGAGTAAACTTAGAGGAAGAGAATAACTCCATAGCAATTATAAATGCAACCTCAAAAAAAAATAATCTGGATATAAGGATTTCAGGAATGGTTAGAAGAAATAAAGTAAGAGATTTTGAAAACAAGAAATTAAAAATGAAATTAAAGTTCTTGAAGAAAATCAGAAGCAAAATAAATAACTGAAAATAAAAAATAGAAAACTTTATCTCAACAGGCTTCCTGAAAATTTAGAATTCAGTGATTCCATAAGACAGCAGAAATATTAGGAAAAAAAGATCGAAAAACTAGGATAACTAATTTGATTTGAGATATCTAATATAAAAAACAACTGACTCAGATAAAAAGTCTGAAGACAAATAACTTAAGAATCAGAACTAAACAAGCAAATAAAACCAAAACCCTCAGATATTATTTTTTAAGAACTCATAAAGGAAAATTATCCACATATTGGAACCAGAGGAAAAGTTAAAATAGAAAGAATCTACTGGTTACCTCCAAAAAGAATTTTCAAATTAAAAATTCCCAGAAATGATATGATCAAATTCTAGAGCTTCATGATGCAAGAAAGAAAATACAATAATCAACAACAACAACAACAAAGAGTTCAAGTATCAATAAATCACCAAGCAAAATAATGTTAATCTATGTTATAGTTTCTTTAAGGAAGGGGAAATCTTAGAATACCATATTACAAAAAATTTACAATCAAAAATAACTTATTCTGTGAAACTAAATATAATTTTATAGAGGAAATGTGGATTTTAATAGAATAACTTTTAATCATTCCTGATGAAAAGATCACTATGAGGTAGAATCTTTAAAATGAAAATATTGGGGGAGGGGAACAGAAATCTAGAAAGATAAACCTATTCAAGCAATTAGAAAGAGTTAGATCAAAATGAATGTTTATATTTGGTTAGAGGGGAAAGAGATGAGTGTTCTTTGGAGTCTTATTGCCTTCAAGGGTCTTAATGAGTATAGAGAAAGGAAAATGCAAAATAAGAAAGAGTATTGTTCCATTTTTCAAGCATTAAGATAAGACCAAAAAGAAAGGAGAGATGAAAAATAATACATCTGGAGTTAAAAAAAAAAAAAGGAAGAGATGGATTTACTATTTTTCATAATTGGTGCATACTAGAAAAGTAGCATACACACACACACACACACACACACACACACATATATATATATATATATATATATACATATATATATATATATGTATATATATATATATATATATATATATATATATATATATATATATATATATACAAGGAGAAGAAGTAGGGAGATCAAAACATCTTGCCAATTTATCTAAATGATGCAAAGGAGAGAGAGAGAGAACGAGGAGGAGAAGGAGGAGGAGGGAAGGAGGGAGACAAAAAGGGACAGAAACAGAAAGAAGTTGGCATAGAAAATGTATTAAATTCAATGTTGAAACAGATCAGGACAAGGAAAGGGAAAATAGATATTCAAGAAAAGAGGTAAATTTAGAAGAAAAAAATAGTCACCAACAACAAAAAAAGTGAAACTCCTTCATCTCTGAAAGATCTATTATAAAGAAGGAATTAAATTTTTAAAAATGTAAGAACCATGATCATGGGCTGAGCTAGGGGAAGGGGAACAGAGAAATGGAATCAAACCACTTCAATCATAGATTTCTAATGTTTATCCCCAACTTATTAGTATTTGTAAAGAGGGGTATGGATCAATGAAAAAAAAATGCAATTAACAATAATAACCATGAATGTAAATGGTATGAACTCACTGATGAAATGGAAGAAAGTAATATAGAGGATAGGAGGGAGAGTTTAACAGCATGAAGGTTTTGGTTTTGCTTTATTTGAAAAGAAAATGATCTAAATATTCATACAGAACCAAAATTAAGAGTTGAAATAGAAATTGTTATGCTTCAAGAAAATTCACAAAAACAAGGATGATAAATGTGATCCCAGACAAGGTGACAATAAAAATATATATATAGTAAAAGATAAAACAGAAAAGCTACATTATTCTTGAGAATTACATAGCAAATGAAATATCAGTACTGAATATATTTTCATTAAATGGTATAGCATCTGAGGGAATTTTAATTAAATTACAGAGAGAAATAGATAGCATCTATAGAATAGTTTGGAATCTCAATGTGTACCTTTCAGATTTATACAAATTTAATAAAATACAGTTGAGAAGTGAAAAATAAGTTCGAGTAAGAAGTTAAAGACCTGAATAAAACTTTAGAAAAATTAAATATTAAAAATCTCTGGCAATTATTGAATGGGAATAGAAAAATCTTCATATTTTCAACTGTATATGGTGAATTACAAATTAATTATGTGCTAGATTGTTAAAAAAAATTCAAATTAAGTTGCTAAACAGAATTGTCTGGGTTTTTTAAAGAAAACCAATAAATAGATTCCTGTTTGCTAATTTAATTTAAAGAGAGAGAGAAATTTAATTACCATTCGTAAAAATGAAAAATGAAATTCATAACAGATAAAGAAAAACTGAAAATTGTTAGAAAATATTTTTACCAACCTTCCATCGATGCAACTAATAATGATATGGATAAATATTTGAATTATATATATATATTATATATATATATATACATATATAATAGACAAAATAAAAGATCAAGAAATTGAACATTTTAAAGAATTTGTGAAAATGGAAGACAGACAAATTAGATTTAAAATGATATTTCATATCACATGTCACAATAAACTCTAATAGGATACATGACCTAATTATAAAATAAATGTAAGAGAAAAAAAATTCTTATTAAAAGACTTCAGAAAACTGCTGATAAAACCTGATTTTTTTGGGGGGGGCAAAGAAGTGATAGACTACATGTACAGAATGACTCTTACATTTATAGAAATGACTAATGTGTGAAATTGTTTTGTTTGACTATACTAATTTTACCATAGAGGGCTCTTTTTTGGTGGGTGAATAGTAACAAATTTAAAAAAAAAGAAAAGAGCAACAATGGAACATTAAAAAAAATTCACAGAAGATAGAAGGTGGGAAAAAAAGAGGAGTGTTGATAGTATTACATTAAGTTGAATATATATTTTAACAAGCTATGTAAATAGAGGTTCATGTTTTCTTATGCAATCCTCTTTTCTGTTCTTTGTATATGAGAATGGTCATGTATGTTAATATGTAATTAGTTTCATAAATAGATTTGTTAAAATTTATAATATGCAAAGATGCTGATGATGAAAAGATAAAAAAGAATTACATAGACTATCTTTCAAGAGCTTACCTTCTATCCAAGATAATTGGTTGTCTATACTTTAATACCTTAAGAATTTGTGAATTTAGCCACTCATATACTCTCCCTACCAAAAGAAATTACAAAATTTCAGTGGCTTAATGGAATTTTTTTTAGAAGTGACACAAATGAAAATATAATCACTCTAGGCTAATTTGGTGATAACTTTCTAAACTAGACAGCATACTACAGAAATTGTGCTCAGTTGCACACTTGGCAATCAGTGTAAGGGTGATTAGTTTTGGAGTAAAGTATTTGTGTTCTTCATTTTCAACTTTATTATAGAAGTTTGTTGTAGAAAAGACTCAGAAATTATGAAATTTAGGTAGTGACATTTCCTTATTATGATCAAAATTGTTATCACCAATAGTTGAGGGTCCTGAGGCCATAAAATCTCCCCAGTGCAGAAGAGTTTCTTAGCTGTGAATTCTGCTCAAATGAAAAGTTAATGATTTCTGCCTTCTGTCATTCTAATCATGGCAAAAGAAACGAGAACATGATGGCTAACCTTAGGATTTACCAACCTCCCTGCCACTAAACCTTTTCAAGGCTCATGAATGCTTTCAAACAGATCCCCTTTAAACTCAAAATGACCTGTTTCTATGGTCCTATGTTCTCTAAAAGGGAATATTCAAAGAAAATAGCCTTCAAATGTCACTTAGTTCACTACAGCTTGGGACTCAGAGTAGAAATCACCAGTATATTCTTGGCTCTGCCTATACCACTTCTGGCTCTTCACTGGATGTCCTCATTGATGAGAAATAGCCTAGTACAATGGATAAAGAGAGGATTTGGGAGTCAGGTAGATTTGAGTTCAAGTCTTGTCTCTGAAATATAATAACCATGTGACCCTAAGCAAGTCATTTAAATAGATCTGATCTGATGCTACAACCTTCAAACCCTGAGCCTTATTATGAGCTCTAAAGCTGAACTGTCTTATACAGGCTATAAAGTTCCTGAAGGACAGGGACCATCTCAACTTTTTTTTAAAAAATTGTGTTCACAGTACTTACATAGTGCTTGGCACCTAATGCATTTAATAAAGGCTTTTTCACAAGTTATGTATCTTTTTAAATTCCTACATATCTCAGTCAAATTTTAAAATATCCAACAATGGATACATTAGATTACATCTAACATGTTTAAATGTTTGAAAAAAATGCTTCATACTGTGAAAAAATATAAAAATAGTTGCAGTAGAAGAAAATGATAGAAACTGGCAAGGGTTTCTCATACATGACCCCAAGATTCACCAGACTTAGCCATTTTCAGATGCAGCTTCAGCTGTGTTGCATTGTTTATTTAAAGAAAAAGTGCCTATTCTTGGACAGTGTCTCTTTACTTCTCCAAATGGCTGTGACCAGCAGCCCAAAAGCCTTAATTGCCACAGCTTATTAGGAATAATGAGATGTAGATGATAGAAGCCAAAGATAAAAGAAGAAATTCCACAACAGGAAAGGTTAATACCAACATATACTGCTTGGGACATGCAGAGGATGCAACAATTGGTGGCTCATTACTGCAGACTGACCCATGGGGGGAAGTGTCATCCTGCTCAGAGGCTTTCCCAGGATATGTCTGTAAAAGTTACAAAAGATAAGACCATAGTTGTGGAACAGGCTCAACTAATGAGAGTTGAAGGTTGTTTGAAATATCCCAATGACCTCACAGATGGGGATGCTGATTAAGGTAGCCTCACCAGGCTCCTTTCTTGTCTGACAGCCTGTTGCAAAGCTTTGCCCAGACATAGCCAACAGTCCGTGAAGGTGTCTCCATCCTCTCTAACATAGCTGATGCATTTGGGATTAATAATAACAAAAAAAATTTTAATAACATTCATGTTCAAGTTCTGTTTCTGGACATATTTGGGGGCACAACGCAAAATGAGGCAGTCAGTTATGATTACTTCATGGCAATAGCGTTTTGCGGTCACCTACGTGACTAATTGCATGGCTGCGCTGGGATGGAGCCAACAGCAAATTTAGGTCTTGAACTTGACACACAAAACCCCACACTGTTCCATCAGTTTCCATGAAGTCTTCAAGTATAATTAAACTAAAGTTTCACGTAAGTTCTGAAATGCATGCAATGTAGCTCTGAGACACAGAAGAGAAATTTTCCTCCATATTTATTTGTGAAGGCGTATCAAAAAAAGGGGGAAAAAATAATGAGCTCATACTTGCTTTCAAATAGGTCCCCTTCAAGCTCAAAATCCCCTGATTCTATGGTTCTTGGTTCTCTAAAAGAGAATATTCAAAGAAGATAGCCTTCAAATGCCATCTAGTTCCAATATAGCTTGGGTTTCAGAGTAGAAATCAACAGCATATTCTTGGTTCTGCCTCAATCACTTTTGTCTCTTCACTGGACAATCTCTTTATTGATGAGAAATATCTTGGTATAAGGGATAAAGAGAGGATTTGGGAGTTAATTCAAGTTCTTGTCTGAGTTCAAGCTGAGAAGAATCTGAGTTCAAGTCTTGTCTCTGAAATATAATAATCTATGCAAGTCATTTAATCTCTTCTTATCCAAGGCAATTGTCCAAACCTGCCAATTGAAAAGTGGACTCTCATTAGCATTAGTAGAGGGCATTTCCTTACTGTGTACTCCCAATTCTTCTTTCACCAATTGCTACCTAGTCTTAATCACTGAATGGGTGTGGCCTCAGTCATATTAAGACTTGAAGACCTTACTTAAAAAAGGCCAAAGTCTCCCATTGCATCCAGAGAACCTCCAGTCATCTTGATCTATATCTTGCATTTGTGATGGTCTTAAAGCTTCTCTGGTTGTTCCTGGGTGTGAGGTAATATAACTTTGAATTCTTTTTTTTTTTTTTAATTTTTATTTAATAATTACTTTATATTGACAGAATCCATGCCAGGGTAATTTTTTTTACAACATTATCCCTTGCACTCGTTTCTGTTCCGATTTTTTTCCCCTCCCTCCCTCCACCCCCCTCCCCTAGATGGCAAGCAGTCCTTCATATGTTGGATATGTTGCAGTATATCCTAGATACAATATATGTTTGCAGAACCGAACAGTTCTCTTGTTGCATAGGGAGAATTGGATTCAGAAGGTATAAATAACCCGGGAAGAAAAACAAAAATGCAGATAGTTTACATTCGTTTCCCAGTGTTCTTTCTTTGGGTGTAGCTGCTTTTGTCCGTCATTTATCAATTGAAACTCAGGTCTCTTTGTCAAAGAAATCCACTTCCATCAAAATATGTCCTCATACAATATCGTTGTCGAAGTGTATAATGGTCTCCTGGTTCTGCTCATTTCACTTAGCATCAGTTCATGTAAGTCTCACCAGTCCTCTCTGTATTCATCCTGCTGGTCATTTCTTACAGAACAATAATATTCCATAACATTCATATACCA